>NW_024426008.1:17758279-17834753 GCF_017311325.1 Ursus maritimus | reverse complement strand
GGAAAGAGGATCCACTGTATTCAACAACATTATATGCTCACTATTACGAAAATTATATAAGTAGTTGTCAAACTCTGCTTATATAGGGCTAATTGGTTCCACTATAAATTCAATGTCTCCAAATGCAGCAGGCCTTCATAGTTGGGTGGTAACCTTTTATTCGCCCCTAACTGACCCACTGCTACATTTCCACAGGGCATACTCCAAGTCTTCATCATTCCACTCATGGTCTCAACCTGCCCACCTGTTCTTTGACTTTATTTAGAAGACGATGGTCAAATTATTCTGTTTCCACCTCAAAACTCCTATGCCTTTGTCTCAAGAATCCTTCCTCTGTCTTCATCCAGTATCCTCCCCTCTTCTTGAAGATTCCATTCTGTCCATTTAGACTCTCTCTTACATTTTCAATCTCTCTTCTTTTCTATGGATTCTTCTCCGGTGATAAAGTAGGCTCAAGTCTTCCTACGCTAAAAACATTACTTTCTCTATAGTATGCCACTTTTTTGATGCACCAAATTCTTTCCTCCTTTGCCACCCAATTTATTTAAAAGGAAGTGTGTCTTCACTGCCTTCCATATGCATCACTCTTGACTCTAACCCCTAACAGCCTGGCTGCCACTTCCACTTCCCTCAAAGATAATTAAGGAAAGCCAGGAATCAAATCCAATGGCTTTTCCTTTGTTGTACCCTCAGCCCTACGGAATGTGCCAAATGAATGATGTATGAATGGTGGTGGCTCCCTCACTTTTCCCAGCTTCCATGACACCACAAGACTTCCACCATTTTGCTCCAGCTGCCCCTTGTTTAATGCTGTTCTTATCTTCTTCTTCCTCTTTTTCCCTCCAACATATAGACATGCCCTGAGGATCCTTACCCTTACGCTTACCTTTTGCTTTGCTTCGCTCCGTTTTCTTCACTAGCCATTCCTGAGACCTCAAAATCACTCCTAAGTAGATGACTCACAAATCTCTCTTCGTAGCTCTGACTTCTCTCTGGAAAACCTACACCTGTATTCTAGTCTCTTCACTTGGACGAATCTATCATGCCTACAATGAAACCTCTTTTTTTCTCCTCTTCCTCATCCTCCTCTGAACCTCCTCTCTGACAATGACCTAATTACTGTCTCGGCTGAGCCTGACAATGACTTTTGACTTCCTTGCTATGCCATTCAGAATACTCCTGTACCCTGTCCGAGTCTGTCTCTTCCTCTTCATTCCCACCGTCTCATTTCCTCTTACCCCTAATTTGACGATAGACTCTATCTGGTCTCCCACTATAACCAGTCTTTTCTCGTTGCATTATGTCCAACACAATGCTACAAGGTTATTGCATAGTTCCGACCCTGTCAACCCTCTTCCTCAGAAACCTCCCATGGCTCCCTGGTGTTTACCGAATGAAATCTGTATACAAGCTGCCCCATAATCTTGGACAAACCTCTCTTTCTCACCTTACCTCTCATTACATCCCTTGGCATTCCCTGTGCCTCAGCCAAAGCGCTTCATTCTTTGGGCAAGCACACACCTTCCCATCACCAAGTCTCAGCTACTCATTCCTCTTCAAGTATGCCTTTCCTTCCCTGACAGCCCAAACACCACCCATATAAATCCCAGCTCAAATGCTACCTCTTCCGTGTAACCTTCCCCAACTCTTTCACTGGAAGTCATCGTTCTATCTTATCAACACCCACAGCACTGAAGGAATATAGCTTTTCGGCAATGTAGCCATTTTGCACCATTTTTATAGTCAGTTACAGGTACACCCTATCTCTCCTTCCAGGCCATGAACTTCCTCTGGGCAGGATCTAAGTCTTCTTCTTCACATCTCTGGCCCTCTCAATATCCCAAACTCTATCCAAAGGTACACAGAGTCTGCGAGGTAGTAGGCAATTAAATATTTGTGAATTACTGACTATAACCCAAAGGGTTAACTTTGGCTTCTAGTCCTTGAAATTCTCTCAATTTTAGCAACAATTACTTTTTCTTTGTAGGATACAAGTCTCATCTCCCCACGGTACCATAGTTTATTCCTTTCAGCTCCACAGGCCAATTTTCAAATGTCTTTTACTTCCAAGTTTTCTGAAAAACTAACTTAAGAGACCCAATAATGGAAAAGAAAAGCATTAATGGCACTTTAAGTGAAGAAAATGCATCCACACAAAAGTTACCACTGTTTACCAGACTGAATTACAGGAGTTAAGCTGTTTTATTAAACTTACTAGTCCAATCTTTGGAAAAGCCAGGCACTGTATTTTTTAAATCATCACATTTACATTAGAAAGGAAATCACTAATTCCTGAGTCATCAACTGTGTTGTTGTGTAATTATTCTTCTTCTAAACAGTGTATTTACCTTGACAATTTCTTATATCCTTAAACTTTCCTGTAAGACATTTACATCTCTGGATTTTACTTGCAAACGTACAACAACTTAAAAAAAAAAAAAGAACCTCTTCGAATGCCTTTTAAATTCCATAAGTACTTTTCTGAGAAAGACATTGGCAGAACTAATAGGGAGTGAAGAACTAAGATTCAAAATTTTTTATAAATCTATCCTTAAATCTTGGAGGAGATCCAACAACCTCACATTAAAATTTTAGAAGGCTTGACTGAAGGACATGGGGAAATTTAATGTTCACAGTTTCAAGAGCACCTGGTCTATGTAGCATCATTAATTAAGATAAACAGGAAGAAAAAAACATATGTGCATAGCACTGGTTTTATTATTTTCAATGTAACAGCAGTATCATGCAACCTTTGGCAAAACAAGACAAAATTTTTTTAAAAAGAAAAAGAGAAAGAACCCTCTGAGGCCAGCATGATATATATTACTTATATAGCCATGACTGTTACAGGCTTTTCAAAGAGGATCAAGGTTAGCTAGTTTGGATTCTGACAGCAATGCAGCAGAATTTAAGGTGTTGTGATTTAAATATGTTCTAAGCAGGCTGATCTAGTCACACAACATTTTAATCAAGAAGTATCCAGATATTAATTGTAGAGGTGGATTAATTCCTACAAATACCGCAGGAGAAATACAGGCACTGGGGAGTCAAACTGCAGTGGACACACACATGAATATGCTATCTCCCTATCTCTACCCAACCGCACATAAGCCTATCTTTATCACGCAGAGACAATTAAACAGCTATAGACTCTGGATGCAATTCTGTGTCCTGGCTCTCACTGGCTGACTTATTGCCAGCCTGACATTTTTCAAATTCTCTATTAGCAGGCTACATTGGCTAGGAAAGCAGACTTCACCAACCCAGGACCCCATCACCATGGGTCTTAGGAGATTTCAGTTCGTGAATGATACATGGTACCACCTAGCCATTGTGAGAGCTGGAAGAGTGGGCGATACCAGCCGTAGAAATAAAGTAACCCTTTTCCGTAGGAAAAGGCCCTGCCTGTGTGACGCTGACCAACAGTACAAAACATTCCTCAGTCGATCTTTTTCTTCTTTTTAAATACTCCCCTTGACCCCATCTTTCTATACACATCTCCAGAGTTCATTCTACATGAACCAACATAAAGATCAGCCATTCTTCAGTCCTAAGGTTTCCAGTGTTGGAATGTGGAAGGAGAAGGTCTAGTTGACATTCAAAGTTGTGGGGATGGAGAGACGAATGTGGCCATTAAAGACCCTTCTCCTTCAGGTCAGATAAGAGATAAACAATAGAAACTGCAGAGTCAGGGCATCTAAGACCCTTACGGAACAGAGGCGGAGGAGAGAAGTGTCACAGGATAGAGAGCCCCCTTCAAATCCAGGGAGGCTAGCAAGCCAAGAAGGGGTAACCATGTTCCTATTTCCCTGCCATGTGCCCAAAGCCACATGCACACTTCCACATCCCCATGTCAAGAAGCCCGAGAAAGGGGAAGTGAGAATCCCATCCACACGCAAGAGCAGAGCACAGACTGTACTCAGAGTTGCAGGGTCAAAACAGCAAACACTGTCCCATAGTCAGCGGGTGGCAGCAAGTCAGGGCACTCACACATCTCTGGGTTTGGAGCTCAGTTAGGGGAGCGTGGAGGCAATCACACGAGTACACACACATACACACACTCACACACATGGGATTTTACAAATCCGCACCTACCCCACCGCCTCTCTCCACACACACCAAGTGCATCCTGCCCACCTCATCGTTGCCATCACCACACTCTCTCCGGGAGAGTCAGCCAAAGGATGAGAGATCCTAGCGGGGATTCCTGGAAATGTCATTCTCCAGCACCTTCGGTCCGCCACCCCCATCCCCTTGGCTGTATCTTTTACACACACACACACACACACACACACACACACACACACCTTCCATGACTGTCATCAGGCACGCCCGCTGCCTCCAAAGCCCCGCGTCTCAGCGCACCGGACACCAGCGTCCCTGCCTTCAGCGCCCCCTTCCCCCGCCCCGTTAGCTCGATGGCTAAAGGCATTGCCCCCTGGATGTCGCCGGCTGTCCCCGCTCATCCTCACTATTGTTCCATGCAGCCCCTCTCGCGCTCGGGGGCACCACCCCGGCAAGGACCGGGGCTCTGTCGGGGGCAGCACCAGCGCCGGCCACCCCCCCCTCACCCACCCGTCCCTGGCTGTGGTACCTTGCCTGACAGCTGGGTCCGCGGGCCCGCGGGAGCAAGCGGCGCTAATGACAGCGCTGGTGCCAAACCTGGGAATAAAGCTCCGCTCCAGCCGCTCCTACCTCCAGCGCCACCATCTTCTCCCGCCGCCGCCGCCACCGCCGCCGCCGGGACCGCAGCCGCCCTCGCCCAGCTCCGGCTAGGGCTCGGCAGCTGCCGCTCGGGCCCCTCCGGTCCGCGGCCCCACCCCCTTCTGCCCGCCCGCCCCTCGTGACGCGCGCCGGGGCCGAGCCGGGCCGGCCTGCGCGGGAGGGCCCCCGGGGGAGCGCGCGCGCACACGCCGGCGCTAGTAGCGCCCCTGCCTCCCACGCCCACCCGCGCGCACGCGCACCGCGCGAGCCCGAGGCAGCGGGGCGGCGTCCCCCGGCTGCCGCCCGCCCCAGAGCGCCGGCTGTGGCGTGGGTGGGCGTGCGCAGCGCGGTTGCCTCCCGCGGTCCGTAGCGCCCCGGCCGAGCGGGCGAGCCCCGCGGTGCGCGGGCCGGGCGCACGGAGCTGGAGGTGCGGCTGCAACGCGGAGGGGCCTGACGGGGACCTCCACCCTCCTAGGCGGGAGCTTCAGGGGGTCCCGGTTTCCTTAAGCAGCAGCTGTGGCCAACCTCTGCGCGCAGGACCGGGCCACGGCGCAGGACCGCGAAGCCGGGCAGCCGCGTCGGCACCTGCGGTGTGTTGTCTTTCCTTAGTTACTCCTGAGCTTTCCCGCTTCACAGCCCCGGAAATACCGGCTGCACTTCTCAGCCCGGCGGCCGCACAGCCCCCCTCAGAAAAGCAGCTTCACGGTGGCTCCGGGGTGCGCTGCAGTCCCGCGTTTACGCCGCTAGAGGGAGAGCCTCTCGGGTTTGGGCCCGAGCGAAGCCGGCCGCGTTTGCAGTCCTCGAGGGAAACTGCCCGGTCCTGAGCGCGAGGCAAAAAGCCTCCGGCTTATGATGCTGGGAAATGCCCGGCTGGGTTTTCTGCCCGCTTCTCGATTCTGGTTGGTCAGCACTTGAAGTGTATTTGAGGCTGGCTTAGGACATCAGCCCCAGTTGTGGCTGGGAGGGAGAGGACCTTTGCAGCACGGAGCAGGTGGCAGGTGTTGTGCGTTAATGAAAAGCAGTGGGCAGGACAGGCCTCTGGAGACCTGGGTCCTGGCGCCAGCCTCACCTGTAATTGGGGGTGTAATATGAACCAAGCCATTCCCCACTCTTCGGGACAGATTTTAATAAGTTATATTTGCACAAAGCCTTATGGTTTGCAAAGCCTTCTTCATCCACATTCTCATCTAGTAAAACGGAGATGAGCCTTGGTTATCCAGATCCCTTGGGAAATGGATCTTTTACCACCCCGTGTTTCTGTATTATTTTAAGTACAATGCCTTGAGAAAAATCGGGGGGCGTAGGCTGAAGTATTCCTGGAATCTTGTATTTTAGCTTTAAAATTCATATGAATTTTGCATTCTACTCCATAATGAATCTTTAATTTTTGCTTTAATAAAGAGAATAATAGCTTCTCCCTTGTCAGAAACATCTTGTAGTGAACTTGAAATATTTACCAGGAAGATGTATCATGCTTGTGCTGTGACATTACATACTCTTCTTTTTTTTTCTTTTCAGTAAATATTTATTCCGCATGTATTCCAGACATGGTCTTTGTTCTTCCGGAGCTCACCGTACCCTCGAGGAAACAGGTATCGAACAATCAGACTCATGATTAAATGCAACTATGATCAGTTCTCAAATGTAAAGGTGCTAAGGGTTCACAAGGAAACCTAATCTAAGAAAATGAGCTTTCAGGTTGCCCAGGAGAGGCAGCGGTGAGACACTTCAGGTAGAGAGAAGAAAGTGTGCAGAAGCAGCCTACGCAGGTGGGGTTGAAGCGGAGGGGATGTGAGACCAGTTGGAGAGGCAGGCAGCAGAAGCCAGAACGTTCAGGACCTTGTGGGCCATTTTAAATAAGGATTTTATCTTATGAGCCTTGGCAGGTCACTGAAAGGCTGTAAGGGTTGGGAGTGGGTGATGGTGATCTCTTTTCATTTCCTCAAAGATTGGTGAGGTAACCGTGTAACCATGTGAACAGCTGATTGATGGAAGGTCAGGGTCCTGGCTTGACCTCTTGACACATCCCTGCCTAAGCTACTTGGTGAGTGTGTAGGGTTTTCAGTTTCTACACCACCCTGCTTTCCTATGTCCCAGTTTTGGGGGGCTTTCAAAGTGCCTCTCTGTAATAGTCCCTAGCTTGTTAATTTTTAATCTGCTGTGGTTTTAGGAAGGAAGTTAATTATCCTTGTTAGAATTTCCCACCAAGTAAGGAGATACAGGTTCTGAGGGAGAAGTTCTTTCCTCTGCATAGACTTGTTGCCATTTGGTTTCTTATGTCAGAGATCGTTCTGCTTATTTTCTCCTTTTGCATTGTGTTTCCAGGGAGGCGAAGTTCCTTGATGCCTGAGTGAGAGATACATTATTGCTAATAATACCATCCCCTCAAATCCTGCATTACAGGATTTTTGTGCAAATGAAAGAAAGTGTATAAATTACTTTGCAAAGCATTACGTGCCATATGAATGGAAGTAATAATTGTTATAATGGCTGCTTAGAGACCTTCAAAACTAATTAGTTACCAGATTTTAGTATTTGGAAAACACTCCTTCCTCCTCCCCCCACCCTCCCACAAAAGACACAAATATACCTATCCCTTATGGACAGTGCGCATCGTCGTCCTAAGTGCTCATGTTACCCTTTGTGCCTTGTCTGGCAGGAAACTGAAAGCCAAATTTGCAGGTTATTGTAGGAAATGAGTGGCTCCACAGGGCATTCATATCTATGTCTTAGCTCTTCCTTTGGTCTTGTACTTCTATCTGTAGTTTTCCTGTGCCTGCTTTATTGGTATTTTCCTAATTTATTATAGATATTCTTATAAGCCACTTCAAATATATGTCTCCACCTACTTTTAACAAGGGTATTCAGTGTTTCAGAAGGCAGTATATAAAACAATGGCAACCGGCCAGCCATTGTAGCAGGTAAGTACTGTAGACACTGTGCCAAGTGACTGGCTTCAGATTGAAGCCTTGACCAGCATTGCATGTGGATCAGAAATCTCTGTGCATACCAGTTTAGAGCCTTGTATTATAGGCCAACTCATTTGGCCGCTGGCTCATAGGTAATTTCCTTTGGTGTGATTTCTGAGTTCCCAAACTCCATCAGCCTACCCTGTACCAGCACTGTTTGTCACTTGGTAAGAGGGCAGGGATCCATGAACTTTTATTCATTAGGTTTTTTTTTTTTTTCTTTTTTGTCAGCAAAGACCTGAAGATTCCAGGATTTGCTAAATTCATTCACACCTCACAAGAGTGCGACCATGTCTTTCAGCCTCTGGACAGCCAGAACTAGACATGTCTCTTCTGGTAGAAGTAGATTAAAGTTCCTTAGTGATTACCTTCTTTCTCTCTCAGTCCTCAAGTTTAAGTCTTTTTTTTTTTTTTTAAGATTTTTTAAAAATCTTTTTTAAAGATTTTATTTATTTGAGAGAGAGCAAGAGAGCAGAAGAACACAGCTGGGGGAGGGGAGTGGAGGGGCAGAGCGAGAGGGAGAAGCAGACTGTCCTCTGAGCAGGGAGCCTGACATGGGGCTCCATCCCAGGACCCTGAGATCGAGACCTGAGCTGAGGGCAGATGCTTCACCCACTGAGCCACCCAGGTGTCCCCTCGAGCTTAGGTCTTAGGCGCTGAGGGTATATGTAGAACAAACACTCATCAACCTTCAGGTAAAGGGTTTTTCCTTGAAGATTTTAAGATTTTATTTATTTATTTATTTGATAGAGAGAGCATGGGGAGAGGCAGAGGGAGAGAGAGAGAAAATCTCAAGCGGACTCCACATCTAGCGTAGGGCCCGACGTGGGGCTCGATCCCACAACCCCGAGATCATGACTTGAGCCAAAATCAAGAGTCGGATGTTTAAGTGACTGAGCCACTCAGGTTCCCCTTTCTTGAGGATTTTAGTTCTGCTAACATTGCGTACTCCAGAGACCTTTCTAATCCACAGAATAGTCATTTTTTGTCACCGAACTTCAAATGTATGAACAAAATGAACAATTATGAAATGTCCATGCCCTAAACTTTCACACATTTGCTTTTACATGCTGATTCTTTTTTCACCAGTTAGACGTAAACTCTGTCTTGGCTTCAGGTAGGTCCCCTTCTTTTCCTTTCTGTTTCCCAAACAGGTCAGGAGGCCCTCTTTTATTTTTCTTGAATCACATTCACTGTGACCTTGAATGATTTGATCTAGAACTGCGTACTGTGGCTGTGCTTATGTGACACACCGTAAGGCACTCTGCTGCCATATAGACTACTTCTGCCTCTGAAGATGAAGCATCTGAGTGAGGAGTGTCCAGGCAGCGTATTTTCTTTTTTAAGTGGTTGTATGCCTATCCCCGAACCAACCTCCACAGCCAGTGGCATGGCTCCCACTCCTGGGGCTGGGTCAGTCCTCCCCAAAACACAGGGCTGAAGGAGGAGAGAGCGATACCTAGGGACCACACAGAGCAAGAAATGGATGGAGGCAAACAAAAATGTCAACTACCGTGTTCATCTCAGGCTTATAATCGTGACAGATGAGAAACCTTAACCTAAATATACAAGAATAAGGAAATTGATACATCAATTAATATATCTTTACAGTGTTATATTATGCATCTACTAAAGATACCACATCCACAGATTTTTTTAATAACATGAGAAAAAGTTTAAGTTTGTGTCTTAACTGAAAAACTCTGGACACAAAATGATGTGGTCAGTTGATTACAACTGTTAAAAAGTACACAGAAAACAAGTATTAGTAATAGTCCACTCAAGTCGTATGGTTATTTTCCTCTTTTGATGCTTTAGTAGTTGAAAAAAAAAAAATTCTACAGTGTAAAATGACCTTGACAATGTTATTGAAATAACCAAGATTTTTAAAAATGTGGCTTGTAAAATTAACGTTACCACCAGATGCCATAAAAATAACTATTGGGTCACTTTGGATTCCTAAAGCATTTTTTCCCCCAGATTTGATTTATCCTTCCAGGTTTACTTGAAATGCCATACCACAAGAAAACATTTTCATGCTGTTTTGCTTTCACGCGTGTACCTTATTGTCTGAAAATTTGTTTGTAACATTAACAGCCTCACAGCCTCAGTGCAGTGTCAGGATATAAATAGACAAAAATTGATAAAATTGTTTGCTCATTCCATTTCACATCTGCTTATACACTTGGTTGTTTCCCAATTTATTTCAGTAGAAAAATATCTGAATATTATGGTCATACCTGGTAGGAACACCACAGTATATTGATATATTTAATTCATCCAACAAATTGAGAACACTTTTATCAGGAGAAAATATGACTCTTTGTATAAAAAAAATATTACAACCCGGAGTATATTTCCTTAAAAATGAGAAACTGTGAAATTAAGTCCTCAGCAATTTCAGAATTTTTTTTCCTCTCAATATGTGTTTTCTACAGATTCGTAGCTCTTTACCATCTTATTAATAGCTAAATGGTAGTAAACACGAGTGTTTAAGGAAGATGGATAGGGTAAAAATATAAAATTGATAAAATACTAATAACCAATTTTTTTTCTTTTACCAATTCATAAACCAAGAAATAGGCTACCATTATTCATTTTGGCAGGAGATACCTCAATTCTGTTTCTAGAATAGCAGTGACATATGGAAGCATGATTTAAAATCACTGCTCTGTTCCTATTTTCTAATAAGCATTTTGTCTCAGGTATGTTGTGTTCCCTCCCAAAGCAGTTCACGAGCCTTTCAAGATGAGGGACCCGCTGCCAAGCACCGAGCTTATCCTAGAGCACCTGCTCTATTTTTTGGCGGATGATGCATTTACTACCTGTCCTTCCAATCACTCCAGTTGGGTTGTTGAAGAAGATTATCAAAGTGATTTGCCTTTAACATAGTTTCTTTTTCCTTTGTTACTATTTTTTTTTTTTTAAAGATTTGATTTATTTACTTGAGAGAAAGCGAGCATGAGCTGGGGCAGGGGGGCAGAGGGAGAAGCAGGCTCCCTACAAAGCAGGGAACCCCATGAGGGCTCGATCCCAGAACCCCAGGATTATGACCTGAGCCAAAGGCAGATGCTTAACCAACTGAGCCACTCAGGCGCCCCCTTTGTTACTCTTTTTGTAAGCATTCAGTAGCTTCTGAAAAAAGTTACAGATATCTCTACTGACTCAAAAATAAGGAGCCCAGGTAGGGCTTTAATAGGAAATAAAATCAGTGTTAGCAGTTTTATCGGACCTTCATCACCTTTGCCAGCCAAGAGAGATAGTCCCTCTCCTCTCTCCTCTCCTCTCCCCACCCCTTCCCTCCTCTCCTTCCTCCTCCTCCTCCTCCTCCTCCTCTTCCTCCTCCTCCTCCTCCTTCTTCTTCTTCTTCTCTCTCTCTCTCTCTCTCTCTCTCATACACGTGCACACACACAGACACATACAAACACACACCCCTCAGAAATGGATCCTGCATTAAGCTCCTAATATGTGCTAGCCGCTGTGGTGGGCGTTTGAGAGACCAAGCCAAATATCACAGGCTCTTTACCCTTGAGGCCTTTTCTACCTTAAGAAAGACAGACAGTTCCTTAAACAAGTGATGTCAGTGAAGTGCACTGTGGGTGATAAAAGATGGACAAAGCAGGGCCTGGCCAAACCATGTTTTCATTTTTGTGGTTGTCATTGTTTGTTTGTTTTGCTAAATATTGTGTGTTCAGGGAATGAAGTTAGTTCTCTCCTAGAACTCAAGACTATAGTTTAATGAGCTGTGTTAGTTTTTTTTTTTTTCCTTAAAAGAAATTTTGTTTCCTACTTGTAAGAAAAATTATGGCCACCTAGCTTTGATGGTTTCCATTTAACCAAAAAGGCTTTAAAGCATGTCCCAGGCAAGAAATTTAGGTACATTAAAGCACTAAGGACAAATGCATTTGCTCCCAGAAAAATAATAGAGATCATCTTCTTAATGGATAAACCTCTGAAAACTGAAAAGAAACAACTGAGGGTCTTTGACTTTCTCTGTGAAAGAGAAAACTGACTTTAAAAAAGGGATATTTGTTATCATAAACTTAAAAAAAAAAAAGAAAACAGAACACCACTATCTATCTACTTTTCTTTTATACCTCAAAGACACGTATCCTTCTTCTGCCTTCTCCCTCAGACTCATATCGTTTTATTAAATCTGGCTGTGGAGATGCTTCTAAGTTAGGTCAGTTTTGCTGTGGATTGAATTTTGAAAGCACATTTTAATTTCAGCATTCATACCGCCGAGCACTGCTAAATTGAATAGGGCTGTGGTTGTGGGCACTGTAGGAACTGAAATGGAACCAAGAAATCTGTTACTCGAGAAACCTTTTGAGAACTGACAGATTTTAAGTCACTCTTAATAAGGTCTGATAGGTTAAGGAATAACATGTTCTGGGATTCAGGAAAGCAGCTTTTCACCCTTCCTTGCCATTTGGGAATTATTTTCATCCTCATGCTGCTGCAAGCCTATCAAGAAAACTGAATTGAAATGGGTCTCAGTGAGCTGTGTAGCATAAATCTGAAACTTGTGCAACAATAAAATTCTCTTGCTCAGTGGTTAGGTAGGGCTGTATTGCTAGCGTGCTGCTCAAAGAGCATCAGGTCTCATTCTCATTCTATTTGCATAGAACAAAGAATAATCCTTTAGGTTTTTGAATGGCTGCTTGAAAAAAAAAAAAGATGATTGAGGAATTTTAGCTATGGACTCTCTTGATCGATGTTGAATCTTAATGTAACAGAAAGTTAATTATTTCCTGTAGTCTTCCACGGATTACCAGTTCTGGGAGAAGATAGTAGTTATAATGTAGAAGAAAAAAACGTTCCAGGATCGAATAAGCCTTGAGAACCCTGGAGTAAATGAAGTTCTATAATTTGTTGTTGTTTTGTTTTGTTTTTATTGCAGAGCTCCTGTAAGCCTTTAATCATGAATTTCCAGGAAGAGAATAGAGATATAAGATCCAAAACGTTTAGTGTTCCCTTGGCAAGAAATCTTTTGAGGGACAGGCAAGGCTGGGTTATGACTTTTGTGATCCCCATCCTTCAAAAACAAATATTAAAGATTGTAACTCTGTTAGTATAAGGATGAATAGATCAGTATTATATAACAAAACATTTTCCCTGACCTAAAATTCCTTTTTTTTTTTTTCGCTTCTGATTTTAAAAGAAATTAAAACATTTTTGTGGACCCCTAGAAGTACTGAGGACCCTAGGCTTTGTACCTACTCTAATAGGCAGGTTGGCCATATGGACGAGTGTTATGTAGGAGGACTGAGTTCACGCACAAAACCCACACAGTGGAATCAAGAAGCACAATATGGAATTCCTTCAGAGGTCCTGAGATGGTGAGTTACAGGGTCACTTTCTTCCTTCATGCTATGGTAGCTGTAGAAAGGAAAGGAGAGTCCACACGCGTGCGTGCGCACACACACACACACACACACACACACACACACGATGGCAAGAAAGCAGACTGGCAAATCCCTCTGTCATTGATTCTGTGTGAACTCTATCCACTCAGAAACGTTGCCTTAAACTAAAATACTATGTCTGGTTTTATGTGTTCAGTGTGAATCTACACAGGGTTAGATGCACGAGCTAGAAAAAGAGATGCCTGGTTACTCATGTCTACATATGAATCTAAAAACCCATTCATACTCTGGGCATCTTTCAGAGGAAAAGTTCCACTGCTTAGGTTGATGTCACCAACCTTTACTAGGACTTTCAATTTGTGGTTCTATTATTTTGTCACAGTGAACTCACTGGCCAGAAATATTGAGAGAGGAACATTATTAATCCTTCCTTGACAAGTAAAGTAGGGGTAAGGAATTGTGGGTAAGGCTCACAGTGACGTGGGCATGATACCAAATTTGACTTTTTTAGTTATGCTAACCCGGCTGCCAAAGATTCATCTTGAAAGGTAAATTAGTAAAAGGCATTTTCTATTTAGTCTAGGGATGTTCAACTCCATGGCACTAGTATTTTGTTTTTCTGTTAAGTGTATATTTACTCAAATGTAAATTGCCACATTCTGGCTCAGGGACTAAGGTAAATAGATCCCAGAAATACACCAACTATATATGAGTATTTAGTACATCATAAATATGGCATTTCAAATTAGGGCAGAAAGGATGGATTATTTGATGAATGGTATTAGGCCAACTGATTAGCGATTTGTGACAAGAAGAAGCTGGGTCTTCAACTCCTACTTTACATCAAAATAAATTCTGGATGCTTCAAAAATAAAAAATGTAAAATAATGAAATCATAAAAATACTTGAAGAAAACATAAATATTATTTATATTCTTGGAGTGGAGAAAGCCTTTCTAATAAGCATGACACAAACCCAGAATTAGAAAATACTGGTAAATATAACCAAATTAAACTTAAAGATTTTCTATACCCAAAAATTGAAAACAAAAAGTGAAAATAAAGCCTTAGAAAATTGTGCAAATAACATAATAAAGGGCTACATTCCTGGATATAAAAAGAGCTTTGCCAACAAGAAAAGATAAGCAAATAGAAATACAGACAAAGGACGATAATGGCCAATTTCTAGAATTGACCAGAAATGATTAAGAGATCTATGAAAAGATGCTCCACCTCTGTCATAATTAAAGAAATGCAAAAGAAGGCAATGACGATATTTTGCACCAATCAGATTGATAATGTACTACATTGTTTGAGATGTAAGAAAAGAGGCATTTTTGTTATACAGTAGTTGTGACTATAAACAACATGGTAGAGGCCCTGCTTAGCAATAAACTTTAACCCAGAAAATCCATTTCTAGGAATTTATCACACAAATAATCAAGAGTGATGGGTGTTTATTGTAAAACAGTCAGATATTTCAGACACTTCCGTGTTGTGCAACGGCACAGTGACATGTATATATTCATTGCAGCATTGTTGATAATAATGAGTTGGTAATGAAAGGGACGATCTATCATAGGGCACTGGTGAAGTAAATTAGAGTAAACTAAAGACTATTTTATTTATTTTATTTTTTTATTTTTTTAAAGATTTTATTTATTTATTTGACAGAGAGAGACAGCCAGCGAGAGAGGGAACACAAGCAGGGGGAGTGGGAGAGGAAGAAGCAGGCTCCCAGCAGAAGAGCCTGATGTGGGGCTCGATCCCACTACGCCGGGATCACGCCCTGAGCCAAAGGCAGATGCTTAATGACTGCGCCACCCAGGCGCCCCTAAAGAGGACTATTTTAAACCATTAAAATAAATGAGGGGGCTCATGTGTTCTTATAAGGGAAGCTGTCTGCAATATACTATTAAGCTGAACATTGAAGTTACAAAACAGTGTGTGTAGAATGGTCCCATTATTCTTTTTAAAATGTTAGATATGAATCCAAAAAATTGGGAGTAATATATCAGACTTTAATAGTGATAGTCGCTCTTCCCATCATGAATACCAATAACACTTGAACCCTTTATATCCAACATTTATTATTTTTGTATTCTGAAAAAGTAGTTTAAAAAAAGAGTAAACAAAAAATTACTATTAAAAATTTCTAGCAGAATTGTCTTTTTTTTCCTCCTCAGACCCAACTTATCATTAGGTATCTTACGGCATCAAAGTGCCAGCAATAGCGATCGTGATCAGAGTTTTTCTATATATTTACAGAAATATATGTATATATATGTATATATATTTCAAACTCTGTGTGGCTGGTAGTGCAGATGGAACTGGAAAAGCTGCCACCATTGGCTTAAAAGTTCATGTAGAATTATTTTTTTTTAAAGATTTTATTTATTTAGTTAGTTAGTTATTAGAGGGCTTGTGCAGATGCAAGCAGGAGGAGGGGCAGAGAGGGAGG
Organism: Ursus maritimus; assembly: GCF_017311325.1. Classification (NCBI taxonomy): domain Eukaryota; kingdom Metazoa; phylum Chordata; class Mammalia; order Carnivora; family Ursidae; genus Ursus; species Ursus maritimus. Next base: position 17,819,251 of record NW_024426008.1, on the reverse strand, counting down.
GAGAGCATCTCAAGCTGACTCCATGCTGAGCATGGAGCCCCATGTGGGGCTCAGTCCCACAACCCTGAGATTATGACCTGAGCCAAAATCAAGAGTTGGATGCTTAACCAACTGAGCCACCTGATGCCCCTAGAATTCTTTTACTAAACTTGGAATCTATGATGAGCACATATCATGGGATTTCCCCACTGCTCTGGACATAGCAGTGATTTATGAGTCGTATTATTATATTATAAAAGTATGAAGTGATACATTCTCCTTGAGGAAAATTGGGTAAATATATAAGAGTTGAAAAAACAAAATAACAGGTCCTCCACTCAAAGCAACTACTATTTGCATGTACTTTTAAAAATTCTTTTTTCCCTATTCATTTTTAAAAGTATGTGGCCAGGGGCACCTGGGTGGCTCGGTCAGTTGAGCATCTGACTCTTAGTTTCTGCTCAGGTCATGATCTCAGGGTTATGAGAGCTCCATGTCAGGCTCTGCACTGAGTGTGGTGCCTGCTTGGGATTGTCTCTCTCCCTCTGCCCCTCCTCTCTTTCAAATAAATAAATAAAATCTTTTTTTTTTTTCTAAAAAAGAAAACAACCCCATTTGCAATTGCACCAAAAATAATAAAATGCCTAAGAATAAACTTAACCAAGGAGGCGAGAGACCCACATTCTGAAAAGTATAAAACACTGATGAAAGGAATTGAAGGTGACACAAAGAAATGGGAAGATATTCCATGCTCAATGATTGGGAGAACAAATATCATTAAAATGTCCATACTACCCAAAGCAGTCTACACATTTAATGCAATTCCTATCAAACTACCGACAGAATTTTTCACAGAACTGTAACAAATAAAGTTTGTATGGAACCACAAAAGAACCTGAATAGCCAAAGCAGTTTTGAAAAGGAAGAAAAGAACTGGAGGTATCACAATCCCCAGTTTGAAGATATACTACAAAGCTACAGTGAGCAAAGCAGTTTGGTACAGGCATAAAAACAGACACATAGATCAATGGACCAGAGTAGAGAGCCCAGAAATAAACCTGTGGTTATAAGATCAATTAATTTTTGACAAAGGTGGCAAGAATATGTAATAGAAAAAAAGACAGTCTTTTCAGCAAATGGTGCTGGGAAAACCGAAACACTTTCTTATACCATACACAAAAGTAAATTCAAAATGAATGAAGGGGAGAGCACAAGCAGTGAGTTCTCTGACATTGGCCATACCAGCTTTTTCTAGATATGTCTCTGAGGCAAGGGAAACAAAAGCAAAAATAAACTATTTGTACTACAACAAAATAAAAAGTTTCTGCTCAGTGAAGGAAACAGTCAGCGAAACTTAAAGACAACGTAATGAATGAGAAGATATTTGCAAATGACATATCTGTTAAGGGGTTAGTATCTAAAATACATAAAGAATATATACAACTCAGCACCCATAAAACAAATAACCCAGTTAAAAAATGGGCAGAAAATATGAACAGACGTTTCTCCAAAGACATGAAAATGGCCAACAGACACGTGAAAAGGTGCTCAACATCACTCATTGTTAGGGAAATGTAAATCAAAACCAGAATGAGATCTTACCTCACACCAGTCAGTATGGCTAAAATCAGAAACACAAGAAACAACAAGTGTTGGTGAGGATGTGGAGAAAAAGGAGCCCTCTTGCACTGTTGATGGGAATGCAAAATGGTGCATCCACTGTGAAAGACAGTATGGAGATTCCTCAAAAAATTAAAAATAGAATTGCCATATGATCTAGTAATTCCACTACTCCATTGTTTACAATAGCCAAATTATAGAAGCAGCCCAAGTGTCCATCGAGAGATGAATGGATAAAGAAGATGGGTCTATACATACAAAAGAATATTACTCAGCCATAAAAGAGATTGAAATCTTGCTATTTGCCACAACATGGATGGATCTAGAGAGTATAATACTAAGTGAAATAGGGCAAGACAAATACCATGATATCATTCATATGTGGAATTTAAGAAACAAACAAAAAAAGAGACAAACCAAACAACAGACTCTTAACTATGAAGAACAAACTGATGGCTATGGCGGGGGGCATGGGCGAGAAAGGTGAAGCGGATTAAGAGTACACTTACCTGATGAGCACTGAGTAATGTATAGAATTAATGAATCACTATATTGTGCACCTGAAACTAATATAATACTCTACATTAATTATACTGGAATTAAAAAAATAAAAAAGTAAAATAAAAATAAAACATCTGGCTTAAATTTCTTTGTAAACACAATTTTAATGGCTATATAATATTTCATAATTTATCTAATAACACCCTGAATAGCTTGACATGTAAATTGTTTCCAAATTTTTCATTAATGTAAATGATGAACACTGTATTCAAGTATGTCAGTACTCTTTACACAAACAACTAAATTGTTTATTCTTATTTACACTTCCACCAGTCATGAGAAAGAGTGCCTGTTTTATTATATTCTCTCAAGCATTTGGTATTATTATGAAAGACAAAACCAAAAACATTTGCTACTTTGGTAGTTGTAAATTGAAGTCTTATTTTAATTTGAATGTCTTTGCTACTAAGACTGAGTATTTTTCAGCCAGGTCTGTTAACCACCTTTTTTTTCCTTTTGTGAGTGCGTGTGTATGTTCACAGGTGTCTGCACTGTGTCTATGTCCTTTACCCATTCGTCTAGTGGGGTCTTAGTCTTTTTCTTATCAAGTTGCAAGAATTCTTCATGTATCAAGGGTATTCATAAATTTTTTTATTTGAAATAATTTTAGGGTCGCCTGGCTGGCTTAGTTGGTAGAGCATACAACTTTGATCTCAGGTTCACGAGTTCAAGTCCTATGTTGGGCATAGAGCCTACTTAAAAAAAAAGATTAAGAAAAAAAGAATGAAATAATCTTAAACTTAACAGGAAATTTGCAAGTGCAGTGTAAAGAACTACAACATTCATTTTTGAGTCTGTGGCATTCCTGCAAATGTTGCCTTCAATTTATAGTTTATCTTTTTATTGTTAGGATGTAGTTTGGTTTTTGTTTTTTGTTTTAATTCCAGTATAGTTAACATACAGCACTTCTATTAGTTTAAGATGCTAGGATTTAGTTTTAATTTTAGACTTAAATTTTGAGTCCACTGAGCATTTTTATCTGAATTATTTAATCCTTTCTAAGATAGTCTTCCCCACTCAAGAGATTCGAGATTTACTTCTATTTCTGTCAAGATCTTTTGAAATGGTTTTACTTATTTTGCTTTTATCCTTTTAGCCCACTCAAAAGTATGAGATGAATATCTGAATTGATTTTTCCCAAAATATTTAATGACTATTTCCCAGTTTATTGAATAATCTTCTGTTGGTGTTGGTTTCCAGTGCCCCATTGATCACATATTAAATTCTTATATGCAGTGGAGCCTGTTTTGTACGTGTCTGTCTGCTTTTATGCCTTTACTGTCTATATGTCTTAAATTATTACATTTTCACAGAAGTCTGTTCCCCATTGATATAGTCACTTAGTTGTTTATCTAAACTTTATAATCATTTTGTAAAGGAAACTGCATGCTGTTGGCATTGAGTTACACATACAAAATATGATTCACAAATTTACCAAATTCATTCTCTCCGTTGAAGACCATGATGTCTCTCCTTTTATTTCTCTCTGCAGTTTTGTGGTTTTCTTCGTATAGGTCCTCTGCATTTCTTAGGAGATTAGAATACATTGTGAATAGAATTTTTTCAGCTGAATTGCATTATGTTTTGTAACTGATTACTGCTGCTGTATTAAGAATAAGCAAAAATGCTGTCTTCTAATAACAAAGAGCTAATTACATATTTATCTTATGTCTAACATCTTACTGAGCTTGAATTAATTCTAGAAATTTCATTTTATTATCATGGTTTTTCTAGTATATAATATCGTTCATAAGTAATGATAATTATGTTTCCTTTTTTCCAAAATGTAGATCTCATTTTTGTGCCATATATTGTTTGCCTTGGCCAGAGTTCTACCTCAGTGTTAAATTTAAATAATGTGAAAATTTATACCTGATTTTGTTTCTAATTTTAATGAATGTTTCTGTGAAGAATTATGTGGCTATTGGTTTCAGATAGATTTTCTTATATTAAGATAATAGCCTTATAGTCTTAGGTTATTAAGTGCTTTTTTAAAAAATCAGGGATAGTCTTTTTTGGTAATACCAAATAATCACAACCATTATTTATTTAGTTTTATATAAACCAACATGCCATAGAAGTTCACTGAATTAACAAAAAAAGTTCATTGAATTAACCCATTTCTCACTGGAAGTCAGACTGTACACATTTAGATTATATCTTGTTTTTCTCTAAAGCAAATGAATTCATGGCTACTAAAATATTAATTAGGATAAGTGGCCCAGTAATCCTCAAATATTAAAGTAACGCCTGCATGGGAAATAAAACTGTAAGGAGCACATAAATAGTATACAGAATCTGAAAGATTGAGAGGCAAATATCCTATACATTTACCTGGTTTTAACCTGAATGAATTATTTTTTTGTTTAAAAATTTTTTTATTTAAATATAGTCAACATACAGTGCTATATTAGCTTCAGGTGCAAAACAGTGATTTGGCAATTCCATATATTATGTAATGTTCACTGCAATTAAGTGTAGTTACCATCGGTCACCGTACAATATTATTGCAATATTATTGACTGTATTTTCTCCATGCTGTACTTTTCATCTCTGTGACTTATTTTATAACTGGAGATTCATACTTCTTAATCCTTTTCACCTATTTGCCCATCGTCTTAACCCGTTCCCCTCTGGCAACCACCAGTTTGTTCTCTGTATTTATGAGTCTGTTTCTGTTTGTTGTTGGATAGTCTTTATTTTATGCCTTTCCAGCATCAACTGAAATGATCGAGGTGTTTTTATTTTTTCTTAGTTGGGCTACTGATGTGATGTGTTGATATAATTTAAAATATTAAGCCATCTGTAAGTCCCTAAGATACATTAGACTTCCTTTCTATATTATGTATTATCATTTATTTATTTGTTTAGTTAACTTTAGAAATACTTTCCCCCCCCTTTATCTCCGTGAATTGAAGGCTGCTTCTAAGGATACATAAAATATGATAGGATAGCAAAAATTTAAAATAGGAAATGATCCATAGGGTAGGCCAGAGAGAGGTTACACAGCTTGTAAGTGATAAAGGAAGCTCACACTTGAAGGCGTGTGTTCCTTCTCTACTCACTTGCTTTACGTGCACCTGGCTTTCTGATACTCTTGTAGCTTGACCCCAGGGTAGCATTTTATCTGAAAGAATGCATGGATCTTTGTATCGTTCAGAAATCCCTCATTCATACTGTGTTTCTCAACTGAGATTTTATGAAAGTTAGACAATGAGTTCGCCTTCTGTAAGGAGTACCCAGGTCCTGGTTATATTCTGTGGCCAGAACCATATATATTGCCTAACTGAGCCAGTTCAGCTGGGGACAGACCTATATTCTCTCATGGATATGAAGGAGTGCAGAAGGCCTGGTGCCCTAAATAAAATGCACCCTCTGATAGAAAGGAGCAAGAGAGAGTTCCTGGAGGAAGGTCAGATTTTTCCTTACAAAGAACTTTGGGTCGCCTTTAACATGGAGATAAATGGGTGAGCTTTGGTGCCTGGCTTTGTTGCTTATTATATCATGGCTACAATATTTTTAGTCCGAATATTTTTAAGGCAGTAAAACCAGATGCCTGCGTTAGTCATGAAAAAAACATACCAAAAAAGTCATTGATCCTTTAAAAAATACGAAGAGAACACCTAGCTTTGAGCTATGTGATTTCTGAATGGGCTGCTATTCAAGATAAAGCATGTGTGTAAGGTACCTCGAGGTAGTTGAGTAAGTTCACCTGTAAGGGATCATTATTCTGAATTGTTAAATATTGGGAAAGATTCCCATAATTATTAACTTTGTTCCAGAATAATTCATCTCTAGTACTTCTGTAGTGGCAGTAATTAGGGAGCAAGGTCAGTTGTTTGTAAAGGCATTGTTAGTTTGAGATAAAATCATAGTTGTAGTAACAGCACATGAAAGAATGCTTGTCTTTCTTTTATCTACTACACACGGCTCATCCCCAAATGGTACACTCATTAAGAACAAGTTAAAAAGCAACCCTGTTTTATCCTGTTGGAAAAATTTAACGCTCTGTGAGGGGACCATTTTTCTGAGTGTGACTCTTCTGAGTGTGAATCAGCATGGGGTAAATTCTTCAATGGGGCGAGACTGTGTGAGACTAGCCTCGAACCAGTTCCCATCTGTGGAATCATAAGCCAGGGCATGGAAGAAATGACTGACAGTCTAATATTGGCCCTTGAGATTGCTCCTTAAGGTAGGAAAGCATGTAACAAAGCTTGGAGGCGAAAGTTACACCTAAAAGCCGTCTGTGTTTAGGGGGACTATCCTATATCATCTGCAGAAGTCGTCTTTGTAGTTTTGAAGGGTGGCCCGTGGACGAAAGAATAAAATATTGGTCTCTTCAAATATTTGCTCAAGTTAGAATCTGTGCCAATTGAAATCCGTTAAGAAGTAAGTGAAAAAAAAATTGAAATATCAACCTTGATGAAAGAAATGTATTAACTTTTTGATCATTTTATCCTATTACAATGTGTTGGCAAATTGAATGTTTAGAAATGTAAAAACTGATCAATTCTTTTTTTTTTTAAAGATTTTATTTATTTATTCAACAGAGATAGAGAGACAGCCAGCGAGAGCGGGAACACAAGCAGGGGGAGTGGGAGAGGAAGAAGCAGGCTCATAGCGGAGGAGCCTGATGTGGGGCTCGATCCCATAACGCCGGGATCACGCCCTGAGCCGAAGGCAGACGCTTAACAGCTGTGCCACCCAGGCGCCCCAAAACTGATCAATTCTGATCAAATTTTCAAATTAAGATATTCATTTTGGGGGCTCCTGGGTGGCGCAGTCGTTAAGCGTCTGCCTTCTGCTCAGGGCGTGATCCCGGCATTATGGGATCGAGCCCCACATCAGGCTCCTCCGCTATGAGCCTGCTTCTTCCTCTCCCACTCCCCCTGCTTGTGTTCCCGCTCTCGCTGGCTGTCTATCTCTGTTGAATAAATAAATAAAATCTTTAAAAAAAAAGATATTCATTTTGCTGATTTTGTAAGATTTTAAGCTTTTAAAAAAATATTTTACAACTTCTCTTTGATTGGGTTTCAAATTTTCAACATCCTACATCTGTGATCCCACATTTTCTACTATTTATGCAGATTATATTATATGGACAAATTAGTGTGATGTAATGTTCAATTTTTTAAAAAGTAGGATCCAACATTTTGTTATTATCATTCTATATAAAATGTATATTAAGACACTTGTTAGGATTGTGGCAACTCAAGTAATTTTTTTTTCTGTTTTTCAAACTTTTCAATGTTATGTTGCTTCTGTAATTAGATAAATTTGACTCTTACATATTTTACCATTTATTTAACTTAAAAACCAGAATTCTAGATAAAACAATAATATTCTTGTTATCCAGTGTACTTATATGCTCAACATAGTTCAAATTAAGGCATTATGATTGAAATAAACAGATCCAGAAGCCACATTAAAATACTTTGGGCTTTATTAATCTTGACAGTTATAACTTCTGCTCAGCAAAAAGGACATGCTCTTAAATTTGACATGATGTTTACTCATAATCATGTTTACTACATAATCACACCTATCCCTGTCTGTCCAGTGTTTATTAAAATAATAAGCCAAATTATGTTATCCTCTATTGTTAGTCTTTGGATGGTTTGCTTCTCAGTGAAGCAACCATACTCTTGAACAGAGGTTACAAATTGGCAGCTGTAGGATGTCTGTATGAGGCCAGGTGGGCAGTTTAATTAGTGTAACTAAGTAAAAATACAAGTAGCTCAGCATGTCTACATCCAGCCACCTTTACACGTTTCCTCTAACTGCAGGCTGTCGTGTCGTTTGAGATTGTGACATTGCTCACAGTTAGGCCAATAAACAAGCCAGAAACGTGATCTCTGTACTTTGATTTAGAAATTTTCCCCTCTGGGGGCGCCTGGGTGGCTCAGTTGTTAAGCGTCTGCCTTTGGCTCAGGGCATGATCCCGGCGTTCTGGGATTGAGGCCCGCATCAGGCCCCTCCGCTGTGAGCCTGCTTCTTCCTCTCCCACTCCCCCTGCTTGTGTTCCCTCTCTCGCTGGCTGTCTCTCTCTCTTTCTGTCAAATAAATAAAATCTTAGAAAAAAAAATTTTCCCCTCTGGTCCCTCGTTTCAGTTTTGATATATATTTATATTCCTTTACCTGCTTTGCTACAGACTTAGCAACTCAGCAAATCCCAAAGTGTATTTATTCCTATTTAGTTATAAATCCAGTTTGTAATAAGTTTCCCCTGTCCAGCCACAAGGTTCATCTTTTTCCCAGATGCCTAATTTGGATACATGATGGCCATTTGAATATCTTATTTGGAGAAATAACCCAGTGGGCTTTTTCAGGTGACATACCATAACAGCTTTTAATTGACTAGTAGTAATAAAGTTTGCTGAACTCCGCGTCTTTCTTCTCACCCTCCCTCAAAAACAGGAATATTTTAAAAATTATTTAAGGACATATTCATTTAAAAACATTATCTTAGTACCCTATTATGCTAAGCAAAATAAGTCAATCAGACAAAGACAATTATCACATGATCTCACTGATATGTGGAATTTAAGAAATAAGGCAGAGGATCATAAGGGAAGAGAGGAAAAAATGAAACAAGATGAAACCAGAGAGGAAGACAAACCATAAGAGACTCTTAATCTTAGGAGACAAACTGAGGGTTGCTGGAGGGGAGTGAGGTGGGGGGATGGGGTACTGGGTGATGGACATTGGGGAGGGTATGTGTTGTAATGAGCACTGGGTATTCTATAAGACTTGATGAAGCGTATACCTGTATCCCTGAAACGAATAATACATTATGTTAATTAATTGAATTAAAATAAAATAAAATAACATTATAAGAAAGATAAAATAGAAAATGGAAGTCTCTCACAATTCCACACACTTGCCAACAATTGTTTTTGTACGTGAATGTGAAGTAGTATCTCAGTATGGCTCTGCTATGTATTTTTTTTTTAAAGATTTTATTTATTTGACAGAGACAGTGAGAGAGGGAACACAAGCAAGGGGAGTATGAGAGGGAGCAGCGGGCTTCCCGCCGAGCGGGGAGCCCAATGCAGGGCTTGATCCCAGGACCCTGGGATCATGACCTGAGCCGAAGGCAGATGCTTAACTGATTGAGCCACCCAGGCGACCCTCTGATTTGTATTTTCTAACGACTAATGACATTTATGTATCTTCTACGCAGAAATGTTCCAATCCTTTATCCTTTGCTCACAAATTAATGGTCATTTGCCTATCACTGTTGAGTTGTAAGGGTTTTTAATATATTCTGGGGACTAATCTCTTATCAGATATATGAGTTTTAAATATTTTCTCCTATTCTGTGGGTTTTTTCACTTTCTTGATAGTGTCCTTTGAAAAGTACAAAAGCTTTTAATTTTGAAGAAGTTCAATTTCTCTGCTTTTTCTTTTGTTACTTGTGCTTTTGATGTCGTAACAACAAAAACATTGTCTAATACAAGGCCACAGAGATTTACACCTATGTTTTCTTCTGAGAGTTTTATAGTTTTAGCTCTACGTTTAGGTCTTTAATCCTTTTTGAGTTAATTTTTATATACGGTGTGAGGTGGAGATCCAGATTAATTGTTTTGGATGCATGTTGATACTTAGTTGTTTGAAAAATCTTTTGTTAAAAGACTATTTTTCCCCATTGAGTGGTCTTGGCACCCTTGTCAAAAAACAATTTACCTGGGGCACCTGGGTGGCTCAGTCAATTAAGCATCTGCCTTTGGCTCAGGTCATATCCCAGGGTCCTGGGATTGAGCCCTACATCAGGCTCCCTCCTCAGTGGGAAGCCTGCTTCTATCTCTCCCTTTCCCCCACCTCCCTTTTAGTGCTTGCTCATTCTCTCATGATCTCTCTTTCAAATAAAATCTTTTAAAGTAAAAATAAACAACAGACCATAAATACATGTTTGTTTGTTTTTTTAATTTTGTCTGTCAACTCAATTCCATTGACATATGACTATCCTTATGCCAGTACCACATGTTTTGGTTACTATAGCTTTGTAGTTGTTTTTGAAATTGAAACTATAAGTCCTCCTACTTTGAACTTTTTAAGGATGATGTTGGCTACTCCTAGTCCCTTGGAATTCCATATAAATGGAATTATTTTATTTTTTATTTTATAATAATATTTTTTTATTTTATTATGTTAGTCACCATACAGTACATCCCTGGTTTTTGATGTAAAGTTCCATGATTCATTAGTTGCGTATAACACCCAGTGCACCATGCAATACGTGCCCTCCTTACTACCCATCACCAGCCTATCCCATTCCCCCACCCCCCTCCCCTCTGAGGCCCTCAGTTTGTTTCTCAGAGTCCATAGTCTCTCATGCTTCATTCCCCCTTCTGATTAACCCCCCCCTTCTTTAGCCCTTTCTTCTCCTACCGATCTTCCTACTTCTTATGTTCCATAAATGAGTGAAACCAATTTTATTATCAGCTTGTTAATTTCTAAAAAGTCAGACAAGATTCTGATTGGGGTTTTGTTGAATCTGTAGATCAGTTTGGAGAGTACTGCCATCCTAACAAAATTAAGTTTTCTGATCCATGAAAATAGGATGGTTTTCCATTTATTTACATTTTCTTTCACTTCTTTCAGCATTGTTTTATGGTTTTCAGAGTATGTATTTTGCACTTTGTTAAATTTATTCCTAAGTATTCTTAGGAACACATATAAACTTTGGCATAGGTATCTAGACTTTTTTTTTTTTTTAACTGAGAGAGAGCGTGCGCGTGAGCGTGCGCACATGTGAGTGGGGTGGGGCAGAGGGAGGGGAGAAAGAGAATCCTAAGCAGGCTCCACACACAGCATGGTGCTCCATCCCATACCCCAAGATCATGACCTGAGCCAAAATCAAGATTCAGACACTTAACTGACTGAGCTACCCAGGTGCCCCTCTTTTTGTCTTAATAGACTTTATTGTGGGGATAGTTTTAGAGATTCATAGCAAAATTGAGTGGAAAATACACAGATTTTTTTATCTACTCCCTGCCTCCACACAGGCATAGCCTTTTCCATTATCAATATTCCCCCAATGGAGTGATACATTTGATGAACCTGCGTTGACCATCATTATCATCCAAAATTCACTATGAACTTTGCTTAGTAATATGCATTTAAAATTCCTCCATACCCTTTCATGGCTTGATATCTTGTTCCTTTTCAGTGCTAATATTCCATTATCTAGACAGATCACAATTTATTTAGCTATTCACCTACTGAAGGACATTTGACAGCTTCTGAGTTTTGGTACTTAGGAACAGGCTGCTATAAAAATCTGTGTGCAGATTTTTGTGTGTACATAAGTTTTTTATTCATTAGGGCAAATATCAAGGAACTTAATTGCTGGATTGTCTGGTAAGAATATGTTTACTTTTGTAAGAAACTGCCAAATTGCTGTACCATTTTGCATTCCCATAAGCAATGAATGAGTTCCTGTTGCTCCACATTATAGACAGCATTTGGTGTTGCAGCATTTTGGATTTTGGCCTTTTTTTTTTTTTTTTTTAAGATTTTATTTATTTGACAGAGAGAGAGACAGCCAGTGACAGAGGGAACACAAGCAGGGGGAGTGGGAGAGGAAGAAGCAGGCTCCCAGCAGAGGAGCCCGATGCCGGGCTCGATCCCAGGACTCTGGGATCACGCCCTGAGCTGAAGGCAGAGGCTTAAGGACTGAGCCACCCAGGTGCCCCGGATTTTGGCCTTTCTAATAAGTGTGTAGTGGTATCTCAGTGTTTCAGTGTGCATTTCCGTAATGACACGTGGTGTGGAGCTTTTTCATATGCTTATTTTACATTTGCATATCTTGTTTGGTGAGGTATCTACTAAGGTCTTTGGCCAAGTTTTAATCAGGTCGTGCGTTTTCTTGTTGAGTTTTAAGAGTTCTTCATATATTTTGGATAACAGTTCTTTATTAGCTATGTCTTTTGTAAATATTATTTCCCAGTATACGACTTGTCTCCTCATTCTCCTGAGACAGTGTTTTGTTTTGTTTTTTTTTTAATTGTATTTATTTGAGAGAGAGAGTGAGAGAGAGCACAAGCAAGGGGTGGGGGCTGGTAGCGAGGAGTCTGCTGAGCAGGAGCCCAATGCGGGGCTTGATCCCAGGACCCTGGGATCCTGACCTGAGCCAAAGGCAGACACTTAACCAACTGAGCTACCCAGACGCCCCAGTCAGGCTCTGTTTGGCTGAGTTTGAGCTATTTCATTCCTTTTAAAATGTCTATCACTATTTGGTGAGGCATGTTTCTCGTTTTCCTTTAGTTCTTAAAACATGGTTTTTTAAGGTCTTTGAACACATTTAAAATAGCTTGTTTAAAGTCTTAAGTAAGTAATGTCTGTTCTTTCTCATGGGCAGTTTCTCTTGGTTGCTTTCTTCCCTGAGTATGAGCCATACTTTCCATGTGTTATATTTTTGTTAAACATTGGGACATTTTGAATAATATAATGTGCCCAATCTGGGAATCAAAGTCTCCCTCATTCCCAGGGTTTATTATCACTACTTGTTGTTGTTTGGTGACTTTTCCGGAACTAACTTTGTAAAGTTCATATTCTTTATAGTGTGTAGCCATTGAAATCTCTACTTAGGAGCCTAGCGGTCAGCTAATGATTGGACAGAGATTTCCTTGAATCCAATCTCCCCATTATTGCTGGAGGGTTCTGAGTGCATGTTGAGGCAGGTCTTCTACACTCATCCAGGCAGTTAGAACTGTCTTAGCCCTCACTTTCTGATTGTGCAGTGACAGGTGACAGCTGCAGTCTTCTCAGGTCTGTTCTGAGCATGCACACATTCCTACCCATTTGCATGGCCTTCTAGATTTGGAATTTTTACTGCTCATGTCCTTATGACTAGGACTTATTGTGTCCCATCCAATATAATCTATCTCAAGGTTGCAAAAATATTCTCGTTTCCTAGTGGATTTTTATGGGTTTAGTTTTTCTGTGATCCATTTTTAACTAATCCTTGTATATTATGAAAACTAAGAGTTGAGGCTTATTTTTTCCATATAGACAGACCACAGTTTATTTAGCCATTCACTTACTGAAGGACATTTGACAGCTTCCAGGTTTTGGCACTTATAAAAAATAGTGTTCCAGCACAATTTATTAGATTTCCCCATTAAGATGATTTTGGTGCCTTAGTCTAAAGTCAGTTGACTCTCTGGGTGTTGGTCTGTTTCTGGGCTCTATTTTGTTCCAAAGATTTGTCTATTCTTACGCTAAAACCAGAGTCTTGAATACTATGCCTTTATAGTAAGCCATCTTTTCAAGATTGTTTTGGTTATTTTAAATCTTATTCATTTCCATATAAATTTTAAGGTAGTTTATCAATTTTACTGAAACAACTCACTGGAATTTTGATAGATTATGTTGAATGTATAGGTCAATTTCATAGGAATATTTTATGTACTGGCTAGTCCATAAATATGGTATTTTATTAAAAACAACTTTGTACTCTAACTTAGAAGATATTCTTCTTTTATTGTAAATATAGCATTGATAAAAGTACATAAAATATGAAGACATGTCCACATGGCCCAGTTCAAGACACAGAATCCTGCCAGAATTCCTGAAATTCCCTATCTTGATCCCATCCTTGATCATGGTTCCATTCTTTCCCAACCAGATGCAACCACTATCGTGACCTTTACAATAATAATTTTCTTGCTTACTTTGTAGGCTTGACTATCTATTTTTAAAACTTTACCTGAATGGGAATCATATATGGGTATGATTTTATTATATATGTGCTTATTTTACCTTTGTTCCTCAAAGAACTCTTTCTGTATGTAGAATTCTATTATGGTGGTTACATAATTCCAGCACATTAAATTATCATTCCCATATCTTCTGACTGTAACAAGAAGTTGGCTATTGATTTAATGTCTCTATCTTCAATTACTTGTGAGATTGTATCTTTCTATTGGTGTTCTGCAGTTTCAGTATGATGTGGATTTCTTTATCCTGCTAATATTTTTTCTAACATTTCTTCTAACATTTTAAATGGTGTTCAGTGGGATGTTGTTCCTGCCATTACTGGCAATGGGAATTAATTTTAATTTTTAAAATAAAATCAGAATCTTACTTTGCATACTTCTCTGTAACATCCTGTTTTTTCTCTTTAACTTCCTTTCAAAAATTAATTTGTGAGATCTTTTCCATGTAATTTTATATTTTGTTTTTGCAAGTGCATGTAATACCATTGTAGGAAAATACCAGTTTACTGGCTCTCCTATTGTGTATTCAAGTCATTCTGACTTTTACTATAATAAATGCCACACAAAATGATTTAACTTAAAAATTTCTTCACATGAAATAACTAACATTAAGACTTATGAGCTCAGTGTTACAAATTAGATGTGTCCCCACTTAGTTACAGACAAGAGAGAACTGGTGATTAGTTTTGCTCCAGGGGACCTTAGATGGTAACTGTCTTCAAAATTTTCTGGAAAACAAAACAGATGGGGTCACTGATGCTCTGCCGATCCCAATTACTCACCAGCCTTCCAGTATTTTCTCTAGAGAGATCACTAGTGATTTAAGAAATAGGAGAATACAAAAATAACATGATGGAGGACCATTTCAGCCCACAGGTAGCTTCTCTACACAGAAAGCAGACCTTTCATTAATCATGCCGTAATTACTATGAGAAGTATATAAAGAATCTAATACAAGAAATTTGTGTACCTTCAGAGGATTCTGATACTAAAAGTATAAATTCGTAAGTATTACCTGTCTGTTGTTCATATAATTATAAGAAGTGATAAGGGAATTCTTCCTGGCAGCCAGGATTACTCTAAGAATCTTTCTGTGAAAAAGAAGATACTACAGTAATTATTGCTTCTATTTTCAACTTCAACTGTAACACAGGACACATATAATGATACTGCACTTCTCATAAGAAAAGGACATACTGTAACTTATTATTTTAAATAAAGTTGATGCCCCATCTAGCCATTCTGGAGTTGAGTGGGAAAGATAGGAACCTTGGCACTTTTTAAAACAGTAACAACAAAAACTAAATCATTGCTCCTTCTCAAAAAAAAAGAAAAAAGAAGCAACAAAAGCAGATTTTTGAGCTTGCAACATGAGGAAAGTGGTACTGCTAAATATATACAAATGATGAAAGGTTTATCGTATTTAAAAATTTTAATTAGCTAGTGTATCATCCTGCCTGCGTTATTACGGTTAATCTTTCATTTCAAGAAGCACCCTATTAAGCAAAGCAATTTCCCAAGGGAAGCACTTTGCTAATATTAATTGTTGTCCAAACTTCTTTTTATGATCTGATAACTCAAATCAACACTGTCTTCAGTAAGCGGATTCCTTTCCCTAGCATATCAATGCAAAAACAATACTGTAGTAGTTTTAAACACTGTTTATGGGACTTTGGCATGATGCAAATAAATTCTGTATCCTGTTTCCTACCAAAAATAGGCATAGATAATGGTACATTATTTAAAATACAATCCTGAAGAGTCATGGGACAAAGTAATAGAGGACTTTCCCACAAAACATCCTTTTTAGTATTTGAAGTCGAGTTAAAAAAGTGTCCAACTTCATTAAATACTTTTCAGAGTATGCTTATGTATTAAAACCATTTAAATAACTGTGAGTGCTGTATCCAGCTTAAAACGTATGAAGTGAGACTCAAGGCTAAGAAAACATGGGATTTAACACTGAAATTATCAATTTCCTGTTCTATGCCTTCATTTAAAATGTAGGAGAAAAAGCAAATCTAGTTATAATGACTTTCGTAAGTCAATTAGTCATTATTAATGCACTCTAAAGACAAGTGTGACAATTTCTTTAATTTGTTTTTGCCATTTTTTTAATGCCCTGGACACAAATGACATTTTTAATTCTTTCTACAACTGTAAGTAATCAATTCACTGGAAGAAGGGCTCCACCCCACAGCAATTAAACAGGACCATTTGGCAGACTGGAGCTGAGGTTAAAACACCAAAACAAGCAAAAATAAAATCACTCTTTACACTCATCTTAGGAGATGAAAAGTTTACTTAGAAATTGCAAACATTTAGCAAAGATAAGACATAAACGCTATTTTCCATCGTCTACAGAAATACAATAATTTATAGCTGGCTTGGTACATGATCACACGATAAAAACAACCTAATGGAAAGAACCAATGGTTCATTCTACTTTTCTGTCACTTGTAACAACTTAATAAGTGTACCAGTAAGTACTGGAAGACAGATGCATAGGAAGATTAGAATCCTAGGGCTGTTTGTTAATACACATTATTGTAAGAATAATATAAAAACAAGTACAGATATACAATTAACATGCAATTTAAGCTATTATTTTGAAGAAACAGGACAGAATTTAGTGAACACATCAAAAAATGTGTTAATAATGTGTTGTTATAATGAGCATATCATGGTATTTTACATGGCTTGGAATTTCTTCCTTCTTAAATAATGCTTGGCAAATTGGAACAGATTGAGCCAGTTCTACAGCAAATTTAAAATGAAGACAATGTGGATAATTCTATTAGATACTTTTCTAAGTATACTAAATAATTTTTAAAGTACCATGATTTCATGCCTAACTCACCATCTCCCAATGTAAAATAAAGTCCTACTTTGTACCCTATGAACCTGCACTGTCCAATATAGCGGTCCTTAGCCACGTGGCTATTTGAGCACGTGAAATGTAGCTAGTCAGAACATGCACCGTGAGTGCAAAATACACAATGAATTTTAAAAACTTACCATGGGGAAAAAAAGGCAAAATATCTCCATAATTTTGTATATTGAATACACACTGAAATGATATTTTTAATGTATTGGGTTAATTAAAATATTTAAGTTAATGTTACCGGTTTCTTTTTTAATATGCCTGCTAGAAAATTAAAAATTACATACGCGGCTTCCATTTATTTCTACTGGACAGTGCTAATACAAATAATCTATAGTCATCATACTAGCCTTTGAATTTAGCATCAGACTTCAAGCACTCTGGAGAACTAACTCCCAGAACACCATAAGCACCCTTTGCACATACTTTACTGCAAGATTTATTTTTATCCCTCTGCAAGGTATACATTTGAAGTGTAAAAAGAATTCACAAAATATTTAATCCTTTAAAAATGTGAATTAGTACACTGTGAGAGCTAAAAGAACTTTCAATGCAGACTGTTACATTGAGAAAAATACCTTAAGAAAAACAGCAATGCAATCAGAGGGAAAACAATTAGTATCTTCAGCAAAATAAGTTAGCTGACCTATCTTTAATGCCCAGGATCTGACCTTGCACCACAGATCATATATGTAACTTGTCCATTTACCCACAACCCACAGGAAAATCTTAAAACAACATCAACTGCAACTTAAATACTCCATTTCTGGAAAACCTTCAAGCAATGTAAAGTTCACACATATGGTCAATTCTAATAGCAAGAGTATAGATGGTATCTGAGAACCATCCTGTAAATTAAAGTCCCGCAGTGTTAAATAAAGTAAACAACTGCTTAGTGTCCAAGAGACTTGCATATAAAAAAATGTTTTTCAGAGACTATAAAAAATATCACTGACCTTTTATCATGTTCTTCCGCTCCTCCATTTTTTAGTTTTTGTAGCAGTGTGTATAAATATTTGGCATATTTATACCACATCATTTTTTATTCTGTCCATCTCAAATACAAGTTAACCTAGAGCCCATTGCATCCTTCTCCTAGGCACAACACACATCAAACTAGACTACTGACAGTGGTCACCACAGTCAGAAGCCAGCATCACAGTCAGGCATCCAGAACCTCGCCAGGAGGCAATGCCCAGTCACACTGGTGCTACACACTCTGTTCCTCCCAGCTCAGGTTGGAATGTTTGTTTTTAAATGGTTTAAATCTTTTCACATTGGGCAAGCTCTGTCAAAAATGCTCTGAAAGCCACAAATTAATAGATTCTGAAACAAATATCACTCATAAAAATTTTTCCCTCATATTAAAGATGCTCTGAGAAAACAAGTAAGTACAGGTTATTGAATATAACTTCACATTTCACCACAACCACTTTTAAGACACTGGAAAGCAACTGAGATTTGAGGAGAAATGAACAGTACCTGAGACAGGTGATACTAAGTATACCAACGCAGACACTGATTGTAGAAGTCTACAGCAGTTCTCTCTCAAGTTCAGAAGCCTATTAAGACATTTACTCACATCTATTAATGCGTCGTTCACAAAAAACTGCTTAAACTTTTCCCATCTCCTACCTTCAGACCATGTTCTGCACAAACAGTATTTTTACTGCATGTTACTACCTCCAACCTAAATAAGCCTAGTAATTCATCAAATGATATAGTTTTTCAGTTTCAAACATATATTACTCTAAAAATATACTCCTCCTTGAAAAGATAACTGTTAGTTTGATGGTAGATCAATTATCGACTATTTATTGAGCACCTACTATGACTGCACTCAGTCTACACTCTGATAGGAAAAAAAATACCTGCTTCAAATGCAAGATGACACTGGTGAGGGAGGATAATATATGAGCATTTCTAATAGAATGCTGTATGAGTCAATATCTGAACGTGTGAAATTGTTCATCCCTAGGACATGAAAAAACCTCAGACTTATTACTAATCACTTTACAAAGCTAAATTAACATCTGAAGTATGCTGCATAGTACTTTGAGGAAAGTGATGGCCATACATAAAATTAAGGCTGATTCCCTAAAGATATGGAAGAAAAGCCAGAATGTCATGGTTCATAAACATCCAAAGACAAAATAATAGTTTGCACAAATATCTGGTTAATTCAGGAAAATGGCACTTGTGTTAGGTTTCCAACTTTGCTTGAGGGGGCTGGTTTAATAAAGAAAAAGCCTTTAAATAGGAGCACTTTAAGCAAATATGAAAATAAAAACCCTTTACATAAAATTCTCTGTAAAATCACTATATAAAGTCAAATTCCAAATCTCATTTAAATGTACATACATACATGTATGTGAATATGCACACATATGCCTTAAAAGTATCTAAATTTCACTTACGATGTTTTGTGCAGTTGTATATCTTGCCTTGTATGTTTGAACCGAATTGTGTATCTTAAGCACAACACTGTGTTTCTCCTGAAGCTGAGAATGTGGGCAATGGTGATGAGACTGAGGTAAGCTAGTTTTAACTTTCTAGCCTTTAACAATTCTGACCCATTGGATCCCTGCAAGGTGCAAGGCAGTATGCAGTGCACTGAACACGTACAGGGTCTCTTTCAGGGAAAATGAAGTTTTAAGAAGCAAAACAGTTGTCAGTTTGAAAACCAACAGTAATCATTTTCTGAATAGGATGTCCAAAAACAGAATGATGTCAACTAAAACAGCCCCACTTTTGCCAAACATGGAAAACAATATATTACAGAAATGGTTTCCACAGAAGACATGTGTAAGAGAACATTCATAACAGGGCCACCAGGACTGAAGCAGCGAGAGGAACAATGAGGCAGTCACAGAGCGGCTATGAGCTACTGCACTGGTAGTGGTTTATAAAAAATACTATCTATACTAAAATTTTAAGAGCTAGTAATATATTTAGCATATTTTTGCCTTTTCTTTTTTTGCCACTGAATATAAAATTTTGTCCTAAATTTACTAAATCTTCTACACCCTGAGGAATAATAGATTAATAAAAGAAATGCCAGGGTTAGCTTTGTGGACCGTATTATTGTCCAAAAAGCACAACCTATAAAGAGCTAATATTCTTGGAAGCACAAAGTTTCATCTGCAGACTAAGCTACTGCCTTTTTTTTTTTTTTTAAGCAAAGAGTTTGGTTTTACAGTGTTAACATGGCCTAACGAGAATACAGATGTCCAAGTTGAGAGCCAGAGGCACCCCCTGCCACCCCCACCACACACCCCAGATCTATAACCCCAACACAATGGTTTTCTGTCTCCACTGTGAACTATACATATTGCTGCCATTTAGGAATATATTATTCAACAGTCCTCTGAAAAGCACTTTGGAATCTTTAGCTATATATTTTTATGAAATTACAAGTTATTTGCTATCTTGAAATAGGGATTTTCTATCCCTCCCTTCTCCACACCCAAATATATCATGCCACATTTTAAATTTCTTCTCAGTATTTACTTCTTTTCCTCCAACACAGAATTTGGGAGGGAATTCTTAAAGTCATTGAAGTCCTTAAAGTGAGTCAAAGGACTCATTTAGAACAATCATACGGCCTTTCCAGTAGGGCAAAGTGCCACTGTTTCCTTTGACTTCCCAGGCTTCAGGCTGATCTTTAATTATACACATGCTCTCCTCTAAATACAATGCCTCCGACCCCCAAAAAGTTAGTTGCCACAGGGAAAGAACAAATTCTTCTTGGTAGGGAGCTTAAAAATGCTAACTAAGAAATACAAACCAAGGCATCCTACCTGCTCGTATCACTATCTCATAAAAGTGTACAAATTCCATGGGACCACACCTAGCAACTGGAATTAATACAATGAGTTACAATCAACTGTTTGGTAAAACTTTCATCCTTTGTTTTCTGCCTAAACATTAAATATAATCTTGTTCCCGCTAGAAAGAAGAAAGGCACTCAAATTAACACAGTATGTTTCGCTATTTTTTAAAAGACATTGTGTGACAAGTAGAATTCTCAGGGTTGATTTTTTTTCCTGCCCACTGCCTTCATACCACTGAATTTGTCTATGCCTTCCTGTGCCTCCAGGTACACCTCCATTCAACAGGAGCACACTGAGAGTACGTGTAGGCGCGGGGAGGCGGCAGCACGCCAAGTACCAGGGTCTGCACGGTTCTGTCTGAGACATTTACTCAGAAGACACAAGGTGTTAATAATGCTGTTCAAATTTCCTAGAATATTTTAAATATTTTAAAGTTCTAAAATATCATTTTCTCATAACAAAATAACTAAGCTTACAAAAACTTTCTGCAAAAAGAAGAGAATATATGTTACTTCCTTTTTTAACTAAATCTTTAGTATCTTCTGTAATTAAGAGGAACTAAGATAGAGATTACACTGTTGTACAGCAAGAGGCAGTTGTACTCCTAAATTATATTTACCCCATGCCAGATATCATCTTGTGCTACAGAAAATCACTACTGTTAATTTGTTCTCAACAATATTAAAAGTTCTCTTTATATAATAAGCATGAATTGACACGACCTGAATACATGGAAATCACACAGTCTACCATCATGTATGCTCTCCTACAAACTGCCACAGAAAAATCCAGGAACTTTTGTTTTCCTATCTTTCGTCACATAAGCCCTCATGTGAAGATTTAAACGGCTGTTAGTGACCACCTGTATTAGATTTAATCCTATTAATAATGAAGTCCTTAATTTAATTAGAACCGTACCATAGGAATAAGGGAGGTGATTGAGAGTCTGGGCCCAGGGTTTCCAAAGAGGCAATAGAATACTAAAACCTAGGAAAAAAAAGGGGGGGGGGGCATTACTAGATAATTAATCCTTAAATTTAAAAAAAATGACTCTCATAGGTTTAAAAAATACCTAAAAGATCCACAATTCAAGCTGGGGAGGAGAAAAGGAGAAGCATAAAATGACTATCCAGGCACAAATACAGATCAACAAGCCTTTGAAATCAAAGCATTTCTTCACATGCCCCAAAGTGTCTCTGGCTCTGTTGGCAAGATCTATCCTCCAATATCATAAATGAACAGAAAATAGTGTTCTTAATGCAAACAAGATTTGTTCTATGAATTTTTAATATATATTTAAAGTACAGTTAATTCATAATTATAGAGCTGCATTTCTTGGCTGGGATTTAACGAGCTTAAACAAGGTAATTAAATGAAGAAAAAAAATCTAAATTAACTTATTGTATATGTAATAGCTCACCTTAAGTATCATGAAGCTAGAATACATCATTCATTCACAATCCACTGCTCTAATCCATTAATTTCTCAATCATAACTCATTCTGTCCATTATTCATGATCAATCTTTCCCTTCTTCAAAGAGTTATTCATTAATTTGACAAATATTTAATGAGTCCTCACAATGTGCAAGGCACACAGTATAAGGTGGGAACACCATATTACCAAAATAGTATACTTAAAAAAAGGTGGGGTGGGGGAGGAAGGTCATAGTGGAGGTATTTACAGATCTTATTGCTTTTGGCTTGTCAGTAGTATTTTTGATCCACAGGATGGTATAATGGCCTACTATTCTTCCAATGAAAGTTTGATGAAATGTGTGTCAATCTAAACTATGTCTTCGACAATGACATATTTATAGAAAAAAAAAAAAGACTAACAAGTCCCTGAAAATAGACACACCTTTCCACTGCATGAACTTGTTCAGTCAGAGATATTATCACGCTACAGCTAATGAGTTTAGATGTCAACCACTTAGGAAAAAACACAACCATATAGGGCAATACTAGATTTTTCTGTGAATGAACTTGCAAAATGCAAATTTTAGAAATAAAGTAGCACACGAAAGTCACAAACAGTAAATATCCTTTAGATATTTGTATTATTACTGCCTACTCAAAACTTTATTAGGAAGACAAGAGACCAAGATATCTTATAGGACTGCATGGCTTCATAAAGGGGTAGATTAAGGGCCTTAAAACACATAAAGACAGATAATGTCAAAGATGGAGGCTATAAAAAGGTGTGGAGTACTATCAAATTGAGTTGATGTTTCACAGGGTATTGTCTATACTCCTGTCCTGATGCTCTCACATCAAATCATAAGAAGCCCTATTACTTGGGATACTTAGAATGATGTGTGGAAAAAAGGTAATACTGAGTGAGGCCAGGATTTGGCAACATGTATTCAGTGGAATGGGCTGACTCTCTCATGTCCTCTCTGTGTAGTCTCCCCACCACCCCTGCAGGTGCTGAGAATCACAAACTAATGGTTTTATCCATAGAGGTCTACGTAGACCTTGAGGTATTTGATTCAAAATATGCTTTGCACACAAAGGGCCATGGAATTATGTTCACAATGACAACTGTTTTCTTACCTAAATACTATGAAAACTATAAAAGGTTAATTTTGCCCCAAGAGAGAAAAGCAGCTTCTGTCTACAAGAGCCGGGCTGAACAATTTTTCTGGTGTTCTTAAGTCTTACCTGACAGTTTGCTACTCAACAAAATCATGATGCACAAAAAGAACTTATTCTTCTCCTAACCTTAAGGCAGTGTGCCTCACTCAAGCCCAGGGTTTCCATAACAGAAGATAGGAGAGGTCTGCCTTTCCCTATGTCTGTCCCCTCACCCTACAGGTGACCTAGCAAGTAAAAAGGAGAATAAGCAAAGTACGGTGGTCACACTCACTTCGGCCACTGTTACATTCTGCACACACATAGGACAACAGGCAGTTTCCATCATTAGGGGAACTTTTAGAGGGGCAGTTCATATTAATATTGTGTGTGTGTGTGTGTGTGTGTGTTTAGTGGGGTATGAAATTCACTGGAAAGAGGATGGAGAGTATCTTCAGTACACATCCTCAAAATCAGACAATTAAGGAAAAACATACAAAAGTTAAAGTGTCAAAAAATATGGAATGGATTGGGAACATAAACAAAAGGTATGTGGAGAGGAAAGAACAAACACAACCATTTACAAAGGAGAAAATATATTAAGAAATTAACATTACCGGGCCCTTTTCCCACCCCGCCTCACAGACCTGAAAAACCCAGCCCTTATTATTGAAAAGATAAGATATAGCTGTGAGGTGGCTACTTTGGTACCTCATCCCTGATAAGTTTAATATCAAAGTCTTTAAGTTGTTTTATTTTTTAAAATAAAAGTTGAAGAACTAACCTTCAAAAGCTATTCTTTCCTCTGGCGTTTGCCAGCAAACTTTTAATAATCACTTCATAAAAATTCTGTAGTTTAAGAATATCCTCAGGAACTTAAATTTTTAAAAAGTAAGATTTTTATGGATACATTTCCATGCACATTTTCCCCACTTTTCATGGTGAATTTAAAAGGAAAATAAGTAGTAATAACTAAAAATGGCATTCCAGGTTTAAACAACAAATGATGTTTATAGGGGCTAACTTGAGTGTTTTTTTTGGCCTATACCAAATTTGAGGTAAAAACAATCGATCAAAACTAGTGATAAAAATAATTTCCCAGTCCTGTAATTACATAAACTCTTAAAATTCATTTTAAAATAATCATTTTAAAATGGATTACACACTGGAAGCATGTTTTTTATATAAATTCCAATACTTCTGACTTTGGTTACATTGGTCAATAACAAGTCGAGAAAGAGAAATGATTTATATTTTCACAAATCCATCTATCTGGCCATTTGATTCTCAAAACAATAATCAGTTATGAGTAATTTTGAGCTTGTATTATTCTAAAGCTGAAAAACTACATTTTTAAATAATAATAAAAAAAAACTTGCCTATGCAGCAATTGCACTGAGGGGGGTAAACATGTCTGTGAACCAGTTAGGAGAACGAAATGAGACGCTTTATGTATAGAAATAAAAGGATGAGAAGTTAAGAAGAAAAAAAATTAAGACTCACTGTTTAGCAGGAAGAAACTACACAGTTATTTTATCCCCAAAGGAATGCCAGTTCTTAACAAAATAAATAAAATGAAAGATTCACTATGGACTTTTGACCTAAAGATGAAGATCACATAATAGCAAACAGTTCATGCAACTATGTAAGGAAGAAAGGAAAGCAATATTGCACTAAAAGGGGAACCTTGCAGGACTAATCCACCTCTTTCATTGACTCAACGTAACCAGCCATTTCCTGTATGCATTGGCAAACCTGGCCTGCTCTACGTTCCGGCAGGTGGATAATACTTGATCGATGAACCTATGCTCCATTTCTAGGCCCCGGAAGTCTGGAGCTGGGGTCCGCTTCAGGCGTTTGGTTTCCTGGGAATAGCTTTGCTTGCTACAGTCATTCAGCCCGTCCACCTCCATGGCCTGAGACATGTGTGGGCCTGCTGGGAGGAGGTGCAAGTCACTCAAAGTACCCCCAGGGCTGTCTGCAGGTGACAACTGGGTCACGCTGTGAAGAAACCTACCACTTAAGTGATGCTGAAGGTAGAAAACATGCCGCCTGTGAAAGAGGTGGGGGAGAAGAGAATAAAGAAAAGAAAAATCATTTTCGCAAAGTCAAGCTTTTCAGGGAAAAACACAATAAGTTGATAATTTCAAAACATTCAGTAGTACTCAGTTTGCTGCCCCCCTTGGTGACCAGAGTCACCTGGAGGGGGGAGGAGGAACTATCATGCTAAAGTCTCTGCATATTCAGACCAGTCTTACAAGCCCAGATTACTGGATTGTTTGTGAGAAAGAATACTACCTATGACCCCACAGGTTTTTTAATACCATTGACTGAGATGATGACAATCACTTGGAATTGTTACTCTTTGTAACTACAATATAAATTGAGAAAAAGGTCTTAGTCCAATTTCTCCTATAAAAAAAACAAAACAGAACCAAAAATTAACCACTGATATCCTAAAACAGAAGCGATTCAGGAACAAGGGGATTAAGTAGCTCATCCAGAGGCTTTTAGTCCATGGCCTCTATCTAGTATTTTCTTTAATGAGAACAGGTATTATCTAAAAACCAGCTGAACTTTCCCCGAAATCCACCACTACAGTCTCATTAAATATCTACATGTAGTAGGGACGTGCAGGACTCTCAGCAAAGCATTTAAAAGACACAGCTCTTGTACTTCCTCTAAGGAGAGCAGTTCTCCTGCCCTTAGACTCATCTAGAGTTATTTGTTAAAAATGAAGATCTAGGTGCCTAATCTCCAAAAATTCTTTTTTTAAAAAGATTATTTATTTATTTATATGACAGAGATAGAGACAGCCAGTGAGAGAGGGAACACAAGCAGGGGGAGTGGGAGAGGAAGAAGCAGGCTTCCAGCGGAGGAGCCTGATGTGGGGCTCGATCCCAGAACTCCGGGATCACGCCCTGAGCCGAAGGCAGACGCTTAACAACTGAGCCACCCAGGCGCCCCCTAATCTCCAAAAATTTTGACTCAGTGGGGGTGCACATTTACTGTACACAGCTGGTAAACTACATAGATTCTAGGTTGTTCTATTTCATTATTTGTATCAGCAACTCTAAGCCCTTGAATGATAATTCTGTTCATTTTCCCAGCATATTCTGGAGTAGACAGGGAGCATATAATTTACCCATTTTACAGAGGATAAAACTTAAAGGACAGGTAAGATGCCTAAGGGCAATGACTCAATAGTAAAAAACTGGCCTGTGTAATAGGTCATCTCAACTGTCGCTTTTCCCCATGCCTCACCCCAAACTTCAGTTAATCTTTATACAAAGCTTCTGCTCTGTTAATCTGGCTATCTCTTAAACACAAATATAATTCTTAAATTTTCTCAGTCTTGCTACCGATGTACCTAAATATAGAATAGCAACAAAAATCTGTTAACACCAAAACAAGATGAAAGTTAAGATCTATCTTCTCTCTAGAAAATGTGGAATAAAAATGTGTTGTTTTTATGAGAAAAAGAAAAATTTTTCTTAAGGTGCCAAAGAGGGGAGATGGTCTTCCATCTTCTAAATACATGCAGCATGGAATAGCAGCTGAACACATCTCCTCAAATAGCCTATAAGGTAGACTAGACTGGCAAAAGGGGGCAAATCTTAACCACTTTAAAAACAAATATTTAAAATGCCTACCTCATGCCTGGCACAGGCAAGTCCTTTGTTTACAAATAGAACCCTTTAGTCTGAAGTAGAATCTGTATTTATAGAGATGGAGATGCCTCAAAAAAGAACAAATTGGGGTTCCCACACCTGGACTTCATTCCAACATGACAGTTACTTTGCTGTCAAATGTACTCAGAACTCAGGTTATGAGGCTGCTAATTTCTTTCACTGCTTCCTAATAATCCTGCCCTGCTCCCAAAGCACACTTTACTTTAAAAACAAAAACAGAAAGTGTCAAGAGCTTCTACTTAAGAAAAGTTAATTTGTAGACCATCAATAAGCTTAACTATTCTCAAGGTCTAATCAATGGTCTAATCAATGGTCTAAACCCGACTCTGCATCAAATTTACCTGTTAAGGTTTTTCATTGTTTTTTAAAGACTAGATGGCAGCGTTCCGTCCCAGATATACTATAAATACCAGAATCTGTCCAAGGAGGGAATCCAGAAACTTTTGTTTTCAGTTTGGAAGTAACACAGGCTATTCTGTTGGACAGTCAAGCTTGAGTATCACCATCCTAAGCAGTAGGCAAAGATCTGCATGAGGAATCTCACATTGAAGATCATGAGGAGGAAGATATGGTAACATAAACTCCTCTGAATTCAGGCAAAACTCCATGACCAATTACCCTATTTACCTGAGCAGGCAGGCGTAAGACATAAGACCTTCTACAGTTCTCAAAAAGTCAAGTAGTTCCATGCATGCAGAAATAGATTTTCCCTCCTCTTACCTGTGACACCAAAGCGTTTCATGTCCTGGGTAGGAATCAATAAGATCAGTGCTGAATTCAACTTCTTCTTCTAGAAGACGGGGAAGATTTATCCTTGCTTCCTCTGTTGAAGCTGCTTCTTCTTGATCTTTTGGAAGAACTAGAGCTGGCTCACTTCTCAAAGGGTTTTGCTCCAATACAGAACCATCAATCACAGTTTGGCTAATCAAAGACTTTAACAAAAACTGGCGGTAGTGAAATCCACTGTGGTCTGAAACATGCATGGATGCCCAGTGTTTAGTAGAAGACAGTTCATCAAGAAGAATCTTGCAGGAAGAAAAAAGGGAAGTGAGAAGAGGAACTGCCAAAGGAATTTCCTTCTCCATTAATGCTTTGGATTTCTCTTTGATTTGTTCCTTGTATTTTTTTTTTTTTTTTTTTTTTGGTAACACTGTTTCTACCAGTATTTTGTATACAATGTCCAACACAGTGCTGTCACTCACTGGAAGCTCAGTAAAGGCTAGTTTCCCCTTTCCCTGATAAAGTAATAAAAGGCATGTGTGTATACACACACACACACACACACACACACAGAGAATTTAAGGACTTGTCATTCTTTCTCTGGACCTTGATCAATCACGTTCTGATTGGCACACACACAGAAAAGCCAAATTCTAAAATAATGATGAACATTAGGGTGTTGGTTTACAAGAGTGATGTTGAAGAGAAAAATAAATTCAAAGGTTATTTGATGAACTATAACATTTAATGAACATTACAATATCTAACTTATTATTTGTTGAACAATCGACTCAACATATTATTTGTTCTTCATTGTAAGGGCCATGAGGGCAGAGACTGTCAGTTTTGTTCACTATTAATTCTAAGGGCTTAGTACAAAAAATATGATGCATGAATAACAGGAATTTTCAAGAGTGCATGATTTTCACTATTCATCTCAAACTCAATTAACATCAATGATAAATGATTTTTTTTAAGTAGATGAGACAAAATTCAGCAGTGAAGTAGGTCTTTGTATTATCAATCCTGCAAACTAAGCAACTTCAAATGGAATGGTTAAAAAGAAAAGCAGCAGTTATGAAAAAATACTCCGGCAGTGTCTTGGACAAGTAGCAAATGCAAATGAATTTTCATCAGCAAAAGCTATATTGAGGGCCTACCACATTCCATCAGAGGATTTTCAGACCAGCTACGAAAAAGAGACATACACTTGCCAGCAGTGAACAATACAGACGGCACAAAGCCCAAAGGCTCCTCCTTCACCTGCTTTTCAAGGGTCCCAGGCAAATGCCTTCTCTTGTACCAAGATCCCCTCTCCATTTCTGTTTCTTTCTTCCCTAGAAGAAATCTTTCCCTCTCCTGAACCTCCACGGTTCCTGTATGTTCTACCATACATTATAAAATTTTCTGTACATCTTTTCATCCCCACTAAACTCTACAAATTGTTTAAGATATTTATTCATTCCTAATTAATGTTTCCATCATTCTATACCCAATGGCATCAGAGTGAACATATAAGTATTTTATGAATGAGTCAATGAATGAATTCAACAATTTAATGAATTAAGTGACTCATACAGAGGGACAAGATTACTCCCAGCAAGGACGGTCGATTTATATCAGTGAAATGCTTTAAACATCTTTAAATTCTAATGAGTTTATTCAAAGACAAATAAGTTTCTTCCAGAGCTGGTCAATCTCTGAGAAATGGAAACCAAGACTGTTCATTTGATTAAAATGGTAAGCAAAATAGCACCAGATAAACTGCTACCTTAGAAAAATACATGCTAACCTTAAGGTTATCACATCTTTGAAAAATTAACCTGCAGGACATTTAGGCAACAATACATCAGCTTTTTAATTTTGACAGGGCTTCTTGGTATGGATTGAAAAGAGTACAAAACATGTTTTAAAGGAATTTACATAACACGAAAAACCTTTAGATTATTTCTTAATACATATTTCTACACATAAAATTTTTAATTATTTTAATTTTGAGACAAAAATAGCACATATATGAAAGATTTTCAACATCGATTTAATTCCTTTAAAATTTTTCTCAGAATTTTTAAGAGAAAAATTCACTATATTCTTTTCCCTAGATATGTTTAAGAGGCATACTAAATGAGAAAAGAAACCTTAACAGGAATTTACTAGAATCAAAAGGTACAGAGATATCAACAATGATTTTAAAAAACAGACCGCAATTACTTTTAAAGTGATCTTAAAGTCACTGCATAGAGATATGGCTTAAATGTAAGGTACTGACAGAATCAATGACCTGTGTATGATAGAACTTACATACCATTATTCTTTTTCAACACTCCATATAAAAAATGAATGAGTGAACAAATAAGTACAAGAGAACTACAGAAGCAGGGCTGACACAGAAGGATAACAGGTTTAAAATTAAAGACTATTGAAAATGCTCATTCCTATCTATATATGCCATCCTTCCTAGAAATTTTCAAAAATAACTTTGGTTATTTTCTGATTATGAAAGTGATACAAAATGATCAATCTAGAAAACTCCATAAATACAAAAAACCAAAAACAATCACCCATTATCCTACTGGCCAGAGAGAACTACTCTTACCATTCTGGCCAATCACCAATCTTTCAGCTTTTTTCTGTGCATGCATGTGTGCAGTTTATTTGTAACACAAATTTGGGACACTCTTTTATACTGATTTTATTCCATTTAAATAATATGCATATACCCATGTCATTAAATATCACTCTATAATTTTAAACTTTTGCATATTTCATCCCAAAGATTATCACAATTTAACCATTCCTTCATTTTGTTTCTACTCTTACATAAGTAACACTCTATGAACATATATATTTAAAGTCTATGCACACAACCTACTTATTTAGGAGAAATTTCTAGAAGTATATTTACTGGAACAGTGAGAAACATTTTGTAAAGTTCTTGATACGTATTGTCAAAGTGCACTCCAGAAGGGCTGTATAATTTACATTCCTACTGAAAGAACATGTTAAATATTTCCTAAACTCCCTACCAGTACTTTAATCTTCACTAATTTGATAACTGGAAAATCATGTCATTTTCATTTGTATTTCCTTTTATCATTAGGCTAAATAATTGTTCTTATTCCCTTATTTTTCCTGTTTCTTCTTATACAAATTACCTATTTTGCTTAATTCTCTTCTTTTGTAACTGCCTGATTTACTATTTGTGATAGTCATTAATGCCTCTTTTGGGCCTGTAAGAGATCTTTATAAAGATGTTAAGTCCCTAAATTGCAAATACTTTTCTTAATATATTACTACAATTAATTTTTTTAATTCCATTTTTTTCAGGTATGTTTTTATTCCATTCAGAGTACAGTTTGGTATAGGAGATTAAAACCTAACAATTATTTTCTAAAAGGTCAATCAATCTTATCAGCATCACAAATTGAACAAAGAATCATTTCTCTGATTACATGAAATGCCATACTTATCATCAATGAAATCTGTACACATTATATACTGCGATTTGCTTCTGGGCCGTAGATTTTTCCATTACTGTTTTTATTTTTGAGCCAGTACCACAGATGACTCTGTCTTTACAAACATTTCGATATATACTGGTATACAACATTCCTCATTTTTATTTTTTTCCAATAATTTCTTAGCTGTTCTTGAAGTTTTATTCTTTCTAATGTACCTTAGAACCAATTTTTAAAGTTGAAAAATAGACTGGTGGTTTTCAGTATATTCACAGACTTGTGCAGCCATCACTGCTGTCTAATTTCAGAACATTTTCATCACTTTCCAAACAACCCCAATCCTATTAGGAGTCCCCTAAATCTACATTCCCTCCAGCCTCTGGAACCCACTAATGTGCTCTGTCTATTCTGAATTCATATAAATGGAATTATAGGATATGTGGCCTTCTGAATCTGGTTTCTTTTCATCGGCATGTTTTCAAGGTTCATCCAGTATCAGGACTTCGTTCCTTTTTTATGGCCGAATACCATCCCACCGTTTGGCTATACCACATTGCGTTTATTTACTCCTCACACATTGGATGTCTGAGTTGTTACTTTTTTTTTGGCTATTATGAATTACGCTGTTACAAACATTGCTGTAACAAGTTTTCAATTCTTTGGGCTATGTACCTATGAGTGAACAGCAGG
This sequence comes from Ursus maritimus, assembly GCF_017311325.1. Classification (NCBI taxonomy): domain Eukaryota; kingdom Metazoa; phylum Chordata; class Mammalia; order Carnivora; family Ursidae; genus Ursus; species Ursus maritimus. The sequence continues at coordinate 17,787,519 of NW_024426008.1, read as the reverse complement.
GTCATATATGGTAATTCTAGGTTTAATTTTTTGAGGAAATGCCAAACCATTTTCCACAGTGGCTGCATCATTTCACATTCCTACCGGCAATGTATAAGGGTTCCAGTTTCTCCACATCCTTGTCAGCACTTTTAACTTGCTTTTCATTTCAGCCATCCTACTTGGTATGAGAGGATATCTCACTGTGGTTTTGATTTGCATTTCCCTGATGGCTAATAATGTTGAACATCTTTTCATGTCTTTACAGAGTGGCCATCTGTATGTCTTTTTTTGCAGAAATGGCCCTGTGTGCTTTCTCAGGTGACATACCATTATCAACTTTTAACTGGCTAGTAGTAATAAATTCTGCTCAACTCTGAGTCTTTCTTTTCACCCCACCCTCACAAATGAGACTGTTTTAAAATTTACTTAAATAAATGCCTACCTAAAACACACAATCATCATAGAAAACAAAACAGAAAATGAACATCTCCTAATTCCATCCTCTAGCACGGTTCACAATTCTTTATTTATTTATTTATTTTTTACTAGAAAACGAATACATGTTTATGGAAAACACAAGCCAATATATCTGTAACAGCCCTATGTGTGTACATATATGTTAAGCAGTTATAGCATACCAAGCACTGTTCCAAACACTTTAAAATCTCATTCAAAGCTAATAATATATTTAAAAATTATATTAGGACCACTTCATATTTCGTTTTAAAGATCCTTATCCTATAGTGAACTTTTTCTTTAAAAAATCTCCCAAAATATAATTTTTAGTAGCAACAAAACATTCCAATTTGTGATGAACTGCAATGTAACTAATCTGTTATTATTGGAGGGTTAGACTGGTTCTAGTTTTTCACTATTATAAACAGTATTTTCATATATCAGACTTTCATATTTAATATAATAGCCCATGTTTATTGAACACTTAGTAAGATTACTTCTGATGGCCACTTTACCTGGATTTTCCCATTTACTTCACATCATTCAATGAGGTAGGAATTATCATTTGTCCCATTTTACAGATGAGGAAACTGAAGGCCAGCGAAACTTCTTAGTACAGTCAAGATTCAAATTAGGTCTGTATGAACACTGAATTTAATTACTACACCACCATACTACATATCCCGGTATTTCTTTAGGATGAATTCCTACAGGCAGAACTACTAGATTAGAAAGAACACAGCTTTCTTGGTAGAGTCTGACAAATGCTGCCATGTTGTCCTTCAGTAAGATTACACTAATTTCTACAATGCTTGTTTTCATAGCCTTATCAATGCTGGATACCAGCACTTTAGAAAAAACAAATCTTTTTTCAGGGCTCCTGGGTGGCTCGGTCAGTTAACTGTCTGCCTTTGGCTCAAGTCATGATCTTGGGGTCCTGGGATCGAGCCCCATGTCAGGCTTCCTGCTCAGTGGGGAGTCTGCTCCTCCCCCTCTCTATGCCCCTCCCCTCAGCTTGTGCTTTCTCAAATAAATAAAATCTTAAAAAAAAAAAATTATTTTCAATTTCCTAAGTAAAAAGATGCCAGCTCATTTTATATGTATTTTTAAGCTGCTTTAGACCAGTGGTACTTCTGTGATTACTTCCCCAATAGACAAAGCATAGTAGGGCATGATCTCCTAGCTGGGCCCAGTGGCTTCTAAGAACAGAAAGAGGATTTTGCAAATTCAGCACTCTCACTGAGAGAGGGGAAAGGAAGAGCATGGAGTTCAACCAAGGGCAGGGCAAAGCTGGTGGACAATATGTGAGCCTAGGAGTGGACCCAGGCAGCTGAGTCAACACACCACTAATGAGTTGTCATCTTCAACATCAGATAGTCTCAAGAAACCAAGAAATTCACCTTGGCCCCGTATTCTTGATTTTATGGGAATGCCACTTTAAAAGGTCTACATCAAGGCAGGCAAGTCTCCAAAGACCTCTCAGCTCACCTGGACTCTGCCTTTCTCTTTATCCTCAGTGCTCCCCATGCCCCTCTCCACCCTCTACACACTATCAAGCTGTGAAGCTGAGATGACCAGAGTCCATAAGAACTCCCTATCTCCCACATCCCACCAGATGGCTTGAACTTGTTCCTCTGGACTCCTGACAATGTAGCAGCCTTCCTTCTGGCAGCTGCTTCCAGTGAGCCCAGCCTGGATGAGAAACCATTTCTGTGTTCCCACTGTACCCTGTGCTTCCCTCAGCTCCTGCATCAGGCTGCTTTGTAAGTGTTTGTTTCCGTTTCCTCAACTAGATTTCCAATTTGTTGAGAGCAATCTCGTTGTCATTATGCCACACCCAGCATACAGGTCAGGGTCTGGGAATGAAAGAGTTTCAGTACTTTTTCATGAATAAATTATATTGAGTTGATCGAGCAAACTGGCAGCCAGTTTTACCTAAACGTTCTATCTGTGGGGAACAGAGAAAGGAACTAAAATTTAGTGAGCCTATATTAGGTGCCCACCTTACACACATTAACTCAAATAATTTTCACAATAACCCACTGAGGCAGATAGTGGAGCTGGTATTTCAAGATGAAACATGAAAGCCTTACTTTCTACACATGGCTAATAGGGCCAAACTCTGAAGCCATGTAGGATTCTGTCTTTGCTCCTTCCACTCCATTAAGGGGCCTTCCCTTCTGAAACACAAAGGCAATATACACTGGAGGAGAAGGGCTACTCTTCCCGAACTGTTGGCTTAAAATTCCCCAGAAATGAAAACTCTTATTTACCCTGGAGGAAATCTCTGACTAGGACACAGAGAGGGGAGAGGGAACCTGGAAAGGGGGATGGAGGAAGGGGCTGGTGAACAAAATGAGAGAAAGCTTCCCAATTAATCTTAAAGTATTAAAGGTATTTTGACCCCTTTACGTTATCTCAAGCCTGAGAAGCTTTCAGAGCAGTACCCTACATTCTTATGGCACTGAAACATAAGAAGTGAAGAAAAATATAGAGAAGCTACAGCAGATAAGAAGGAGCAAAAGGATACCTGGTTCTCATCCTGATGAATAGTAAGTGATGCAGCTGTGGCTAAGTCTAAGCCATTAACACTCTCGAAACTTTGATCTCCTCATTTCTAAACTGAAGGGACTAGACTATGACAGCTTCCAACCCAGCTGTGCCTCCAGATAACCCCCTGAGCCCCGTGAAAAATACTGATCTTAAATCCTACCCCCTCCCCAATTTAGTAGGCCTGAGGTGGGACTCAGAAATCCTAAGGTAATTTACAGACGTAGGCAAGTGTGGGAACATCAGGTGAGATCTTCTCTTCCCTGCCCAGGAGAGGCGATGGTGAGAAGGCAGCCAGCTGATTCAGCACATTAAGTCACATAACCAGAGACCACTAAGAAAGAACAACTCCAATGCTATAAGGCCTAATAATCCCTTCCTGTTTCGGGGCAAAACGAATTATGCTCATCTTACTGCTTAAACTTGCCTTCATTCTACCAATGTACTCACCTTAAGAGTGCCAGAAACTGCATTCATGAGGAATGCAAACTTTTTTTAAAGTGCCAGGGTTTCCTTGGAGGTATCAGCTGCTAGATCCTCCCCAGGCTGCTAGGCCATTAGCTCCTCTACTTTCCTCCCTAAAAGCTCCTCTGAGGAAGAACTATCAAAAGATTTAAAGGGCAGACAGGGAATGTGCGTCAGGAGATGAAGAACAGCCTTACCTTGATGTCTAGCTTGGCCAGGTGCTGGAGAACCCAGATGCGATGGGACCAGGCGTTGTAGTTGCTTGGGTATCTCCCTGCTGCTTCACCACAAACCTCCATCTCTTCTCGGATCAGTCTCTGTGTCCTTTCTGCAGGAATTGTTCCCAAGTTTCCTTTCGTCACAAAGGAAGGCAAGGAGGTTTCCTGAATTAGCTGTTGTAGCACCCATCGCCTGTGAAGGGACATGCGGGAATGAGAGGGAGGAAAGAACATAAACCAGAGAAGAAAACAATCAGTTTTCTTCGTTCTTAATCTCCATCCATACAATGCAAAATAATCCCTGTCTCTAAGCCCAATTTTGGGGGAGCAGAACTATTCTGTTGTTTTTGTTTTTAAAGACGTAATTAACTTCAGCACCATGGATGGGGAGGAGGGGGGAAGAAAGGACAAAGAGGAAAGAGAAACCTTTCTAAAACATTAACATCTGTCAGAAAGAGAATGCCCCAATTCCAATACGACAATTCAAAAACTCCATTTGGCCAGAAAATGTAAAGACAAGGTGTGTATGTGTGTGTGGGGGGGGTTGTGGTGGTGGTGGTGGAGGGGATATTAATTAATGGCTGGTAAATACCAGAGAAGGAGGCATGGTTCATATCTTTAATTACGTGTGCATGCCTCACCCTATGTGTATTTGCTTGCAAACAAGAAGCTGCATTATGACTGCTTTCATTAAGCAGAATTTCTGTTATAGCATAGAATCTGGAAGGACACAAATACAATATAATTAGTTAAACCATCGAGGAGGTTTCATAATGTCTTTATCCACAAATTTTTCCCTTGTCTATTTAAGATTTTCATTAGCATATTTAAATGAAAAGCACTAAAAATCTCTAACCACTTACTGTGGTTAGTTTTTACAAGTATTTTCTCATAAGCAGCATTTTTTTAGACTAAAAATTTCCAACCCAAAAGTTACTAGAAATTGAGTAAGAAAACTCATTTTGTCATTTTCAAATAGTAGTTTTTTACCTAACTTATAAAACAAGAGCTTGATTTATATAAAATATTAGACAAGCTTATAAATTGGTGAATGCATATGCAATACTGCCCTGCCCTGCCTCCACTCCTTCCCAAACCTCCACACACTCAAGCACAGGAGTCTCTGAAGTGCTATCCCAATTCCTACTAAGAAAAAAACCACCAGCAGGGAAGTAGCTGATTTGCAATGCTAGCCAAAGGCAAGATTATAGTGAGATCCCTTGAACTGACTAAGATCCTAAAAATGCTCAGGATTTAAGAAAAGTTGTAAGTGGCTTAGTGAACTGAAAACAGACTTCTTTAAACAATTTCCCCACTGACCCCAAGAAGCCAGCCCACACCATCTCATTTTAGTCAAAACCGAGTAGTTGCATGGAGTCCAAGAGGAATACGCTCTAGAGAGCCAGGACGGTGAGGAGAGTTCCCACGCGCATTTTGCTGACTCAGGCCTTTAACCTAAAAATACTCTCTGCGCTCACAGTCTTAGCAACTTAGCGCAGCCTATACACACTCACCTGAGCTGCCCTTCTCTTCCTTATTTTGTTAATTTTAATAACCACAACCATCACCACAACCATCCGTACCAGAAACACACCTGAATGAATTATAAAACCCAAGCTGCTCATTATATTTGACTATCTAAATGCCATTTCTATGACTGCTCAGATAGTTCATAATGAGTAACAGCTAAAATTTACTGAGTATTTAATATGTGCCAGGCACCGTAGTAGTATTAATATACATTATTTCATGTAAAGCCAACCTTTAACTCTGAAATAGGTGTAATTATTATTCCCATTTTACGAATGAGAAAACTGAGGCTTGAAGGGCTTAAATAATTTCTGAAAGTCACACAGGGAGCAAGTGATGGCATCTGGAGTTAAAAGTAGGTAACCTGACTTTAGAATTCATACTCTGAACCAATATGTGACCCTGCTTGACACTGTTGTTTGTCCAGCCATTCTGAATCCTAAGAATCCTATAGTGTAAATTAACCACACCTGTGAATCCATGTTTCTGGACTCTTTGGAAATTTAGTTAAGGCCAGTTTTCCCAGATGTAAGTCCTTAATTGGATTTAAAGTGCCAGAGAGGATGAGCTCTTTTCTGTAAAAGAAAAATGAAAAGAACCATTACTCTACCTTTCCATCCAAACATACTGTTGTCTACTGTTTATTTGTTTCTTCAATTATTTATGTCAGTATGAACATCCGTTTTACACTTTAGGGTATAACCCAATATTATGTTATTTTATTGCTCAAATTGTTCCAGCTTTGTCCACTAGAAGCCCTTTGACATTATTTCCATCATTTTGTTTTTTGAGCACTTCCTTACATTCCGGCTCTTTGAAATGTTCCAGATGAATATTATAGATTTCCTGCCCTGGTCCTAGAATCAGGTATTTCTTTAAGAAGCCTATTTCCTTTTATTAAAGAATAATGTTAGACACCAGGATCTGGATGCTTAGGTTGAACTATTTTTGTTTTATAAAAACAACAATTTTATATGGCACAACCTAGTATTATCTCTGTTTTACCGATGAGAAAACTGAAGCTGGGGGAGAATTAGTAACTTATACTCAAGGTCTGTGAACTCAAACTGCCAGAACCAAACATCAAATCTGCATAAAATAAAGTCACCAGTTTTAATAGGCTATGAGTAAAGGACATGATCACTGAAGCCTGGTGTTAGCTATTTTAGTTACTCAAAGAGGTTCTGCTTACTCTGTGTTCACAGACTGATGGAAAAAATAGGACACTGTTATGAAGTCGAGCTCTTTCACAAAATAATACACTGAATTTCAAAGCAAAAAAATGTACCATATTCTTCTATAACCAGGTAGATTTTTAAAAGTATATTCATCATTTACTGTAATTACAGGAAATCAGCTCAAAAACCTATTCTTGCATCTGTTTTTTCCCTAAGACCACAACACCTATAAAATGAATGACTGACATATTAATACTATCCTTTAGCAGTTTATAAAATATAGTCAAATCACTCAATGCTTCCCAGTTACTGCAGAAGAAATACACCAACAATTAAACATAAAGTGCTGAGTATTTGATTTGCAAGAGACCTTATAAGGTTAGGCCAATTTATTTCTAAAGCTGGTGGTTTTTGCATAAAATGTACTCCTGATTCTATGTCTTCATGTTAATTGGTTTTACTAATACAAATTAAAACTTACTAGAACACATATTCACAATGGATCTTTCTAAAAATCAAGGTTTCCTTTTTATTCATCTAGCACAAAACTTTATTAATCATCTTACTAGACTAATTTTCAAAATCAACTGCTGTGAATATCACTGAAGTTAGATTTATGGAGCAATTTTCCCTTTACACAACCAAACCACACAAAATCAAAAACAGTTTGAAAGGAATCATTAAAAAATTACCTAGTTCAAACCTTTTATTTCACAGATATAGAAACTAAAACTATTGTGAAGTTAAAGGTTTTGCCTAAAGACAGCTGCTAGTTAATTAATGAAAAAGATCTAAGATCCACATATCTTAAGACTAGATTCTTTTTCCTACAATCAACTGCCCTATAAAATACACAATAAATGACATATGTGTGTGTGTATGTGTGTATATATGACTATATATGTATGCATCATACTAGTAAGAATCTTTTCTTGTTGAAGGAAATGAGGAATTGGAGAACATGAATAAAAATGGTACTCCTACTTCTCTATTACCCTTATTTCATTTTCACTGAACTTAATTATTTTCAGTGTCCAGTCTGCAAACTAAGTATGTGCCAGGCACTAGAGTGCTGGATGCAAGGAAAACAAAAAGACAGGGTTCCTACCCTTAAAAAAGCTCTCAGTGATAAGTTCATAGCACCCTCCTAAAGGTCTCCCTTACTGATTCATCCTCATCCCACAAACTCTAGAACAGTGCTGTCCAACAGAAATACAATGTGAATCACCAATATGAGCCATGTATGTAATTCCCAGTTTTCCAGCAGCTACATAGGTACCCCAAACAATCCCACGGCCTGAAATACCACCCATTTTCTAGTGACTCCCAAATTTATATCTGGCTTAGAACTCCTGCCTCAACTTTAGATTCATACGCAACTACCTACCCACAAACCTAACATGTCCCAAACTGAACTCCTGACTTCCACCTGGCACTCCCCACCTCAATCTGCTCCTCTTCCAGGCAGAGGACGTGCTTTATTTCTGTAAAGGGCAACTTTCCTTTCAGCTGCTCAGGCCAAAAACCAGAGTCAAACTTGACCCTCTTCTTTCTCCTTCCTGCATCTAGTTCATCACTGTCTTTAAAACAGGTTTATTAAATACAGTCAAAGCTTATATAGCTCATTAAATACAGAGAGAATCATTACTTCTCACCTTTTCTACTGCTAAAGTTCTACTTCAAGTCACAAGCATCTCTCACCTAAATTACCACAACCACTGCCTAACTTCCTAACCACTCCCTGCACTCCTACAGTCTACTTTCCAAAGCAGCCAGAGTCTTTAGACCTAAGTGAGATACTGTCCCTCCTCAGCTTTAATGACTTCCTATCTCACCCTGACTAAAAGTCCAAGTTCCTCCAGCAGCGTATGAAGAACTACAAAACCCTAGGAGGTCTGGTCCATTACTCTCTCCCTCATTCATGCTACTCCAGCTACACCAGCTGCCTTGCTGTCCCAGAACACCAAGGAATGCTTTCAGCACCACTGACAGCCTTCCCACTTGCTGTTGTTCCCTCTGCGTGGAATGCTTTTACCCCAGAACCCACAGATTGCTCCCCAAATCATGCCAGTCTTTGCTCAGATGTCCCCTAATTAAAACGGCAATACTCTTCTTCCCATCCTCTTTCTGGTCTTCCCTACGTTCTTGTCCCACTTTTTCTCCACAGGATTTAACCACCACTTGAGCTAATATATATCTTACTTAGTAATGTCTTTGTTTCTTTTCTTCCCCTATTAGAATAAAAATTCCACAAGGACAGGGTATGTTTGTTTTGTTCATAGTTCTATCCCCAGTGTCTAGAACTCAGCATACAGTAATCAGTAAATATTTGATGAATGAACAAATGCTGTCAATATTGTGTGGCTTAAATGAGATCATGAATAAAGCTGTAGTATGTCCCTATAATACACCAGCCACTCATGAGTATTAGTCTTTTCCTTACCTGTGGTTGTGCTTTCATAAAAGAAAAATCAGAATTCTAAAATTATGTAAATTTTAAAGCCTTATATCTCATTCTATACTTCCCTTACTCCTTATACTAAATGTGATCATTAACTATTCAAAAGACAACTTAAAAAGACATATAATAGAATTACATAGATAAAATATTTAGTAAGTATCATAGAACACTAACTCACAATGTAACCTTGCTTAAAATATACAGAAAATTAAATAAAGTACTGTTTAAGTAATCTTTAAAGATTAAGAACCATAACCTATGGCTCTTCCCTACAGGAAAATTTAAAATGTATTCACAGCTTTCAACAGGACTTCACTTTCAATCATCTAGAACTTGTATCCTGCTTTCCTCTAAGAGAATTGGTGTTAGTCTAAGAGACCAGCATTTAAAAAAAAACAAAACTATACATATTGTTTAACTGAAAAAACTTCAATGAAAAAAAAAATGAACTGGTCTGAACTTTGGTATTTCTATAAAGTATTTTGTGTTTAAAGCTAACATAACTAGGTTAAGGAACTAAGATATTAATAAAACGTGGCCCCTTCCCAAAATACTGAGTGCTAGAGACTTCAAGTGATTGGCCCACAGAGGTCACAATGCTAGTGACTAAACTGACACTAAAAGGTCGTGGCCTTGGGATGCCTGGGTGGCACAGCGGTTAAGCGTCTGCCTTCGGCTCAGGGCGTAATCCCGGTGTTATGGGATCAAGCCCCACATCAGGCTCCTCCGCTATGAGCCTGCTTCTTCCTCTCCCACTCCCCCTGCTTGTGTTCCCTCTCTCGCTGGCTGTCTCTATCTCTGTCGAATAAATAAATAAAATCTTAAAAAATAAATAAAAAATAAAAGGTCGTGGCCTTGAATCCTCATCCTACACACTTTCCACTGCACTTCACAAATATATAACCCAATGCCTTACACACCAACCAGTTATGCTGGCTGCCCCTACTCCTCCGAAAAGGAAGGAAAATAAAAGCAAATGGTATACTCTAATTTGCAATGATAATTTTTATTTCAGACAGGAAAGTTTATGGAGAAAAGACAGAAACATGCACAAAGGAGCAAAGTATAAGTCAGAATTGTCATGGAGATATTATGAAGATTGGGTAGAAGAAATAAGCATAAAATGCCATAGATACATGGTTTATATTTCATTTTTCAAAAAGCTAACAACGTATGGGATTTATAGGTCTTCAGAAATTTGAACAATTTCATTTTATCACTGATGAGAATGACGTACCTTACGTTCCATGCAGTGGTAAAGTCTGGGTTCAGAAGCAGCAGGGTGCATGTGACATCTATCAGTTCTAAAATAAAGAGAATTCACATTATAAATAGTCCTACCATTTGAAGCTTGGCTTTTCTTTAAGGCCCTGTATATCTTCTATATCTGATGTTATACTAATGTATATACCATGTCATAGTAATTTTAATGGTAAATATGCTGTTCTAAGCTGCCAGAAATATAAAGATTATCCTCAAGATTTTTTTCTACTTTATGATAAAAGTAACTCTTGAAAGCTGACACTGAAACAACTTTACAATATGCCTCATTCTTTTAATAGTTCTTGGCTCTAATTTAATGTTGACCAAAGAAAAGAAATATAATATAATATAATTTCCATACCGTTATTCTTTTAATTCCATAAATATTTCAATAATTATGTGCAAATTTTCAAAACGGGAAAAAAGACCCACTCAATCATTTAACACAATTTATTTACATTCTCCTGCAAAGATTATCCTTTCTTACCTACATTTTTACATAGCCATAGCAATAATAAATGCATAATTTTGTTCTCTTTTTTCCATTCAATATTATTTGACATGCATTCTCCAATATTGCTATATTATGCATTTTTAACAGCTGCATTACAATCTTTTAGTGTAATATACTATCATTTATCTTTATCATTCTTTAGGTTTTTGCCTGTTTGTTTTTACTATTATAGTTAATAATACTATAAACACACTTTTTATCTCATAGATTATTTTCTCAGGACATATTTCCAGGAGTTGAACTACTATGTCAAACAATATATGTATGGCTCCTACTAAGCATTTCCAAACTGTCCTTCAAATGAACGGTATCTATTCATATTGCCAAAAGTAACAGGAATGCACTTATGTCCCTGTAACTCTAATATAACCTCATTCAAAAAATGAAGGCATCAGATAAAAATTTATACTTTGTTTTATTTTACAACTTTAATTTATAATCATTAATATGAACACTTTTTTGTTTTTGTTTAGTATTTTCATTTTTTTAACAGCCTATTCAATATTCATTAGCTATTTGGCTATCATGGTATTGACAGAATTCCCATATACTTAAATAACCTCCATAAACTTGTTTAATAGAGCAAAATCAGTAATATAGTTAGACATACTGTCTTCATTTTACTAAAACTGAAAAGAGAATTTTAGGATTAAGATGATCAACGTAGGGGCAAGAAATTAAGGTAACTTCTACCAAGCTCATATTAAACACAAGGTAAAATAAAATAATAAAAATAATTATAATTATTTAGCAGTAGTGTACCAGGCACCACTGGAAGTCCTTTACATTATTTCATTGAGTTCTCATGATTATGGTTCAAGATATTCTTGTTTCGCTTCACAGATAAGGAAATTGACATTTAGAGAGTTTAATAATTTGCCCCTGGGCACCCAATTGGTATATGGCAAAGTCGGCATCTGACTGTTTTTAATACCTCAATTACATGGCAATTAAAATACCTGTCTATAATAAATAATGGGGACATCTCAGTGTTTAATAAACTTTTTAAAACATAAGAACATGCATAAATATATCTCTAGAGTCATTTTAAAATATTCTAAGTGAACAAAAAATCAATTATTTCATTCTCAACAATCTTAAGAAATTAACAATTATTGTGAGCCTATGATTTCATTACTATGACATTAAATAAATGAGAGATAGGATTAGCATACATTCTTGACCTCTATCTTCCTCATTACAAGTCATTATATGCATAAACACAGTATGTCTATAAAGAATAATCTAATTACCCTCTTCATTCTTTTACTTTTAAGAAACTTTTGGCAGTAATTAAATATTTACCAAGAAAAATAACTATAATTTTCTATACCATAATTTAATTCCACAATATCCCAAGTATTAATTATGTGCAAATATTAAACTGGGACCTTAGGACTGACCGAATGGATATAATGATAAATAAGATCTGATCTTGCCTTCTAGAAGGTTACCCTTTAGTTGGAGAGAACATACAAAGAATTATATAAGACAAAATGAAATAATTATGAACTAGAAACATATACCTTATTTTGGGAACCACCAAAGCAGTTGAAATTAATTCTCACTGGAGTACCCAGGGAAGGCTTCAAGTGAATGAAGTGGTAAAGAACACTGCATACTCGAAAGTGTGAGCAAGGATAAAGAGGCATGGGAGTTCACACAGGGTGCTCTCCAAAAGCTTGTAGGTACTAGAGCATGAGATACTGGGGAACTGTACCAGAAAACTAGAACCTGGTCAGAAACAAGAACCCACAGTCTCCTCGTCGGCCTCCCTTCTACTACCTGCCCTTCATGTGCTATACTCCATCAGAGCCAAACCCCACCACTCTCTAAACACAACTCCTATCTGACTACCTTCTCTGGATAATGCAGATTTACCTGCTTGATCTTCTCTCTGCCAGAAATGTCCTCCTATATCTGAATATCAAAAAAAATAAAAATAAAAAATCTTCCTCATAAAGTCTCCCCTGACCTACCTACCTGGAAGCAATCTTTATTTCTATGTTCTGTGCGTATCTTACTTTGTTACTGATATTGTATAAATATTCTCTTCTTGATGAGACTACAGTTTTTGGAGGCAGGTCCTCTCTAATACATCTTCAGATTACTCATTCACTCAACAAAGATGAGAAAAATATGGCCCCTGTTCAAAAGAAGTTCCATGTACACGCACAGCATAGAGGAGTTGTAAGCCACACCACCTGGGTTTGAATCTCAGCCTCTCCACTTAATTGCCTATGTAATTTAATGTTTTTGAACTTCAGTTTCCTTATCTGTGAAACAAGGATAATGAGAACATCAATCTCTGTTGTGAGCCAATGAGATTCATTCCAGTTCTCCAGTTATTTGACAGTGAATGCTCAACCAAAATTTGTTCAACAAAATACCATTGCTACTTACCAACCAAGGAATGCTTTCAACATTAATCGAAGAAATCAGAAATGAAGCCATTCATTGTTCTTACAGTGAAACTATCTAAATTTCTAAACTTATAAAATAAGGAATGAAAATACCCACATGTTAAGTAGCTATATGAAAATGCTTCTGCATGATGGAAAGACTTCTAGAATTTCTTTTCAAGTCTACAATTTTCCAAAATCCATTACACTACCTAGATAACCTGGTACTTACTGGACTCTCTTTAGGCATTAAAAAGAAATGTGTGTAACCAATGGTAGTCGCCATTTGTTTGTACAGCTGACCCTTGAACAACATGGGTTTGTGCCTTATAGGTCCATTTGTATACTAATTTTTTTCAGTAAATACAGTATAGCGCTGTAAATGTGTTTTATGATTTTCCTAACATTTTCTTTTCTCTTACTTTATTGTAAGAATACAGGAAATAATACATGTAACATACAAATATGTGTTGACTGTTTATGTTATCAGTAAGGCTTCTGATCAACAATAAGGCTTTTACTAGTTAAGTTTTGGGGGAGTCGAAAGTTATACGCAGTTTTGAACGCGCCAGGCGCGGTGAGTCTCGTGCCCCAATCCCTGCATTGCTGAAGGCTCAACTCTACTTCTAACACAACTCTCCTTCCCCACTCATGATTGAAGACAAGTTCATCCTCCATCACAGAGATACTTCCATATAGCAGGACAAGGCAGAAGCCAGTAAACACAGAAAATACCTAAGCTGCCACTTTCCATTCTGTGGCTGTGTGGAAAGGAGAGCTAATCAAACTAAGGCTTCCTCTACCAGAGGGGCTCGCCCTGCCTCGCAGAGCAACAGCAACTGCTGGATTCAAAGCCCAGCTCTAACACTTACTGGGAAGTTCCTGGGCAAGTCACTCATGTCTCTGAGTCTTCCTCACTCCATGTCTTCCTCAGATGTAAAATGGAGCTAATAATACTAATAACAGTACTACCGCAGGGGGTATGAAATGATTCACACTCACGAAGTGTTAGGACCATACCTGACACACAGTAAGCACTCAGTGATCATTCCAGTTTCCAAGCCTGTAGCTCCTAGCCCAGTTCCACAAGCTATACTGGGACCGGATGCCAGCAGAGGGAGGAAAACAATCTCCCGAGCTGGCTAAGCGGCGAGTGCTGAGCAGGTTATTTCTCAACTTCTAAAGAAACTCAGGATTCAAAACATCAACAGCCTCGGGGGTTGTATATTAAACACACACAGCCACAAGCCCCTATCCCCTCCTCTCTGACCACCTGCCAACTCCTCCCCACTCAGGACTCAAGTTCAGATAGGACCTCCTTCAGGGAGCATTCCAGTCAGACCCAAGAGGTGAAGGTGAAGTGAAATGTCAGAAATGGGAAAGGGCCAAAGAAAGAGAAGTAACCAGTTTAGAAATATTGGACATAATTAAAGAATCATTCCTGAATTATGTGTATTTTTCTTTTTTTCTTCCCCACTGGTTCTGGTTAAATCAGAGAAAGGAAACTAGTGTTTCTTGAGAGCCTACTATGTGTGAGGCACTGTGCTCGGTGCTTTATACACACTAACTCATGTGATCCTCTCAACAACCCTCTGAAACCTTTCACAATTCCCTTCTTTTGGTGAAGAAATAGGAAGAGGTTAAATAATTTGCCTAAAGTCACTGCTAAGTGACTTCAGCATGCTGATAAACTGAGTCTACAGCCAGATGTTTTCCTTCAAAGCAGATGTTCTTTCCACTCTAGCACACTGTCTACAATTACTTTGTCCTCTTCAAGTCAGGACTGTACCAAGATCTAAAGATAAACATGTATGATCAACAGCTGACAGTAACTATTTTACTTCTACATTTTATCATATACCATATTCTTTGTTACCCAGAAGATGTGAGCTACTGATATCCCTATGGTCTCTTGAAATTAAACAGATCTCTCTGCAAATACCAGAACATATACCAGCAAATGAATGCTCCTTTGTTAAATCACTTCAATATATGACTAACTCATCATCACATCACAAGGAGAAAATGAATCAGGGCATATTATACACAGCAAAGTAGCTAAATTCCAACAGTAACAAGGAGAGGACAAAAGGATGCTATAGAAAAGCCAGAGAAAAATCAATATTCTTTCTTTGCTGCAATGGGATTCCAGAAATGGCCCAACGCGAGCAATCATCTGGTAATGGTCACTGCGTTTGCCAACTGTCTCTGACAGAGATATGTTTTCATGTACCTAGAAATAAAGCCAAGGTCAACTGATTTGGTTAATCTCTTTCTCCAAAATGCATTCTAATGACCACAAGAAGAGAAGTTTGAGATAAAGCAATGTGGTGAACACCAGAAAGGCCCTTTTATTACAGAATACAGTCACTGAATCAATAGCCAGATTAAGCTAAAACTTCTTGCTTACCAAACTCTGGTTCCTTTTTGACAAATATCTATGGAAAACATAAAGGAGCTGAGGACATAAAAAAAGACAAACCAAAATCCCTCTTTCTAACAAACTCACAATCTACCTGGGGAAAATGTTTAATCAACTACGATAAAGTGTGGTAAGTGCTACTATTGCAAGCAGTCTGAATAAAAGACTCCCGTAGGAGTGAAGAGAGGTAATTATTGCTTCCTGAAGCAGTCGAACAGCCTTCCTGTGTGTGTGTGTGTGTGTGTGTGTATGTGTGTGTGCGCGCGCACGCGAACATGCACACACTAGCAATCACAACAGTGGTGACAATGTGAGATGTGAACCCAGCCTTAGCAAAGGCATGGAAGTAAAGTAAAGCAGGAGGACACAGCAAAGTCCAAGGACTCAACAGTGTTATGTTGTGGCTGGGCGGCATATCAGATGCTGCAGACTCTAATGCTTCTAGGGTTCAAGTGAACGTCAAAGAAGTAGCAAAGCAAACCTGATGATAAGTAGCAACTGACACTCTGCCTTAGTGTCTGAAGGACACTTACCTGGTCAAGAAAAGCAGAGGCTAGGAGCCCCAGCCCATTGCAGCTGTGCAGAAATTTATGTAACCACCGCTTCTGATTTTTCAAGGGAAGACAAATCCAGATTTCCATCCTAACTTTAGAAGTTCATCCTGACTTTAAATGTTTACCCAACTTATTAAAAACAGTTTAAGAAACATTATGTAAGTCAAAACAAAATCTCTCTGTGGGCTGACATCAGCCTGGGAGCTGAGCATATACAACCTCTGATGCTGAATGTAAAGCAGAGGAGAAGGCTGGTAATGAAGGCTGGGGACAGATTGTGAAGATCCTCGAATACCATACCAAGGACTCTGAACTCCACCTTGACCCTACGCATCACAAAGTAAGACGCACAGATCCGTATTTCAGAAAAGCATCTCTCAAACTGTGTTTCTAAGAAGTGCTGCTGAGAAGCATTGTTTGAAATGACTGGCTAGTGGCATGATGGATTACAGAAAACGAGACTGAAAACAGGGTAGACCAGCTGTAGGGTAATCACATTTGTCCAGGTGAGAGAGAGCACAGCTGGCAGAGGCTGTGCGAAAGACGGAGCAGTGAGGCAAAATGATGGGCGGACACACTTGGAGATAGTCCAAGTGCGGGACAGAGCTCCACTCGGTCAGGACTCCAATGCTGTGGACTTCTCTTGCTTCTTGTTTTTGTCATGGATCTCTCAAAAATCAGAATTACACAGTATCATTCCTCTCCCAAACCAAATACGGCTACTACTGCAGCAGACTTACAAAATATCAGTCTCTAAGTAACGAACAGGAATGCTGTGATGGTTAACTTTGGTGCTAGGGTTAAACTTGACTGGCTACAGGGTGTCCAGATTAAACATTATTAAACATTATTTCTGAGTTTGTCTGTGAGGGTATTTCCAGATGAGATTAGCATTTAAATCAGTAGACTCCATGAAGTAGACTGCCCTACCCAAAAGGGGGGGCATCATCCAATCTGTTGAGGGCTTGTACATAACAAAAGGAGGAAGCAGGAGGTCTTTGCCCCTTTTTGCTTCCTGTCTGTCTGCTTGGGTTAGGACATCTCATCTGATCTTCTCTGGCCTTTGGGTTGGGATTTAAACCTTTGGCTCCCCCAGGGTCTGAGGCCATCAGATTCAAGCTAAATTTTATCATTGGCTTTCTTGGGTTTCCAGCTTCAAGAAAGCAGACCGTGGGACTTCTCAGCCTCCACAAGCATGTCAGCCTATTAGTCACAATAAATCTCTCTCTACATAAAATTTTCTGGTTGTTTCTCTAGAGAACTCTAACCAGTACAGATGCTTTCCAAACATCTAGGGAATTCAGCACATTAATGAGAGCATGAATTCAGTTTGGTTAAAAAGAGAATAATCTCTCCCAAGAATAAAGGTCACCTTCAGTTACAGAATACATTCCTGGGTGATGCCTAGGATTTGGCCATGATCAATCACTCAGACACTGACATTTCCGAAATTCTTAAACTGAGAGCCTTCTTCACTTGGCTCTTCTTATGTATGTTTTCTACAAATACAGCTCTAAAGGTACAGCATTTTCACAAAATAACTGCTTTTTCCTAATATTTTTTACTTTTTTTTTTTTTATAGCACTATTCACCTGTGTGTAATAACTGCTTTGGTTCACAAGTTTGGTATTATTCTCTTATGTTGATCAGCATTTTCAGGTACCTTTTTTCTGTCACATCAGAAATCCACTTCCATGTTTTTACTGTTAATACACAACCTGAGTAGTATGTGATACTACGCTAAACTATGCTGTCACCACCCACCAAAAAAGTGAAATTAAAAACTGTTTCCATGAGGATATAGGTTAGAATAATGTCAAGTTGCTTCTGTACTCACACACAGTTGCACCAGAATGCAACGTTTAGATGCCAGCTATTCGTGTGAGTGAGCGTAACCACTGGTCTTCTGCCTGGCTCTTCTTGGGCCTACTAAGCCTACAACTTCATAATGAGGAGACTGAGCAAAGCCTGCAAGGCAGTGTCCAGAGAGACAAGACACAGGGAAATGGAGAGCAGGACCCGGAAGGCTGCAGGGAGAGGGCAGGCTAGGCTAATGTACATGAATGGGCGAAAAATGATGACCTGAACCGTTAACAGCAGCCTTTGACATTTTAAAATTTATGCTGTTTCTTCTCTACTACAAGAGCATCATTCTGTCTCCCCATCTCCCCAAGCTAGTTATGTACTGGCTCAATTATACATTTTTAGATGCCAGAACATACACAATACAGCTGTGTTTGGCAAAAAACACAAAACAAAACAAAACAAACTTGATGGATTCATATGGTGTTATTTTGTACCTTAATGTTACTGAAACTTATATAGGTTTCATAAACAAACTAACACCTTTAGGGTGATGAAAGGGAAAATGAAAGAGCACCTAACAATGGATAAATATCCTTACCTTTAAATTTATGGCTAAACGTATATGTTTAAGTTTATGCCAAAAACTCAAGCTATGCCATGAACATAGGCATAGCCTTCTAAGAGATATATATCAGAGGACCAATTGAGTGAAACACACAGAAAACAAACTATTTCACATTAAATTTTTGAGTCAGATTCCTTTTCTACTGGTCTGAACAGGGCAAAGTGCTATTGTAACAGTATGTTAAGGACAATGCTAAGAGGAATACAAGGAAATCAGTATGTCATGCCTTTGGCAACACTCCACAAAGAGATTGTTTTTCACCCAACTCTAAGCTTCTTGAGTAAAAGAAACATGTATTATTCATCTTTTTATCCTCACAGTACTTAGAACAGCTTCTGGTATGAGTAGGCTCATGGTAATGGCTACCAAACTGGTAATTAAAATTCTCTAGGAAACAAAGTTCTTATTCAAAATGAGCCTGCAGACATACTGAGCACTTCGGAAGGTACGGCTGGCTGTATGTGGGAAGGGGCAGCTTTATAAAAACAGTTAAGAACACGGTCTTGGATGAGTACTCTACTTTTTTTTTTAACCTAAAAAGTAAAGGGAATTCATACACATGGAGGCTTAATATCGCATATGGGGGAAAGCTAAGAAAAGAGACCAGGTAGGATGAACAGAGATTGTCCCATGCAGCAAAAACGGTCTCAGAGGAGCAAAAGAAGTGAATGCTGGGATGGTTTTCTTTTGCTTACATCAGCATAGGAAGACACAGATGGCCAAAGCTCAACTGGGATTCACAGCACAACAGCACCTCCATAAATCACTGAGCTGGGTCACAGTGTAACTACCTCCATCACGCCTCCGTTATCCCATTTGGTCTCCTACCAAAATGAGTTCTATTGTTTATTGAGTTCCTAAAGGATCAGAAACCAGAGAATCTGAGCTTGTAGGAACTAGAGTCTTCTTCAGTATTTTTCCAACTTTCTTTTATAGCCATAGGATGTCTTCTTCAAATAAATTTCATAAATAACGCTAATACATAAAAAGGTAAAATCAGAACTGCTCTGATTTACTGTTCAGGCTGCAGGAGGTAGCCTGGAATCCTGTATCACTATGGAGGCAAAATTTGAAAACTACTGACAGGTCCAAACTCCTCATTTGACAGAGAGGTTAAGCTGCCACCCAGGCAGTGAATGAAAGAGCCAGAACCAAAATCTAGGAATGCCAACACCCAGAGAAGGTTCTTCCCCCTGTATTCCATGCTGTTTCTAAAAAACAAAGGAGGACACCAGAGTTCATACTCACCATCTTTGTTCAGCCATTGCTTTCTCATTCTGTACAAAAGGAGCTTGTTGTGGACATACGGTAAGAGGAACTTGACGCACCAGCTCTCCACACCAAGTTTGTTTTCAACCAGGACTATGGGACTCCGATTGTACCTAGCTTCAGGACATGGGATCAGGCCAATTTCATCTCTTAAATTGTGAAACAAAAAGAAGAATTAAAGATAAGACCATTAGTTTTTTCATCATTTTTCAAATCCTACAGACTATTAAAAAGTAATATATTTCCCTTTCTCTTTTTTTTAAAAATTTATTTTTGTGGGGGGAGAGGGAGAGAGACAAGAACGGGGGGAGGGAGAGGGAGAGAATCCTCAAGCAGACTCCCTGCTGAGCATGGAGCCTGATGTGGGGCTCAGTACCAGGACCCTAAGATCATCACTGGAGGTGAAATCAAGAGTCAGACACTTAACCAACTGAGCCACCCAGGCACCCCCATATTTCCCTTTCTTAAAAATATTATTTAGCTCACCTGCTGAATTAGTAGAAATTTTTAAAAATGTTTTTTAATACAGACAAGGGTATAGGAAAATTTAGTACGCTGACTCCCTGTTGACAAAAATGAAAACTGGTCTCATCTTTGGATGGAAATTTGAAAATGTCTTTTAAATTGCATATATCCTGAGCCCCAGTGATTCCACTGCTCACAAATTAGCCTATAACAAAATATGTCAATAGGATGTTTACTGCAACACTGCAACAAAACTGGAAACAATCTAAATATGTACCAATGTAAGACTGGTAGAAGAAACAGGCTAATCTGCGTGGTAGAGGTGCACAAAAATGAGGCATCTGCATATGCTGGTATGGAAAGGACGCCAAGATACATAAAACCAGAAAAAGAGCAAAATTCTAAAGTATGGCATAAAGCATTTTGTACAATTTTTTTCGAAGAAGGATCCCAAGAAATTTTGGGGGAGACAAAGAATTTTATTTTTATACAGTTTAAATTTTTTAATCATGTGTATGTATTATTTCTATTTTAAAAAATGTCAACAAAGGTACTTATGCTTGCCTAGTAATATTATGTGCAGCAAAAACAAATTATCAACAAAAGTTATCTTGTCAATGAGACTGTGGCCATTTTTTCTTCTTTATAATCTTTTATAATTCATTGAATTAAAAAAATAAACGCACACTGATAAATGTTGCTAGAACACAAAATACATTTCAGAATTTAGGTCATTTTCATTTAAGGTGGCATCTATGTCCTTCAATCCACCTCACCTTAAACTGAAAATTTACATTTGAGGTGGAGATTTAATAAACGATATGCACAGCAGCTGACTTACATAACAAACGAACCAGCAAACATAAAAATGGTTTTGCAAAAACTGCACACGCCTTTCAATTACAAAGATGATGTGATAACTGCCTACATTAAAGAAATAAAAAACTGGTTTTCAGAGCTTATGTATGACATTTTCTATTACGTCCCTGGGATTCTCCAACCAAGAACACAGCAGTTTGGTAGACACAAGAGGGGGAAACGGGTACAATTACAGGTTATAAGAAAAGCCCTTTTTTTGTTAGGCTACCATCCCAAATTGATGGGAGGCTGTGGAACTACAGTAGAATCTCTCCTGGAAATTCTACACTAGATGGCTCAGAGGTAACCTACTTTCTACTGATCGCTTCATTCATGACACAGGGAGCCATCAATAAACAAGGGTACTCTAGGGGTTAAGTCACAAATCATTCTTTCAAGCCGATTTCACTTGCAGTGGATTTTGAGAGCTAAGGCTTTTTGTCCTGACAAATGGCTTAACTGATTCGGGGTGTTTTGATATACCACATCAGTATTATCTGAACATTTTCTGAGTACCACAATGTATTGGGTACTGTGTTAGGCTCTGAAAATGCAAAAATGAATAAAACAAGATGGTCCCAGACTTCAAAGTGCTGATAGTTTTGATGAAAACTGTATCAATATCTACAATAAAATGTTAACACTTTGCCACTCCAGGAGTATAAATAAAGTTTTGCAGGAAGCATGAAGCAATGCTGAGAGTGCATGTGAGCTCAACATCCAGTTTTTCAAAATGTTTCTGCATTTGTATTTGGTTAATGTGACATCTACCTAATGTGCTATTAGGACACCTAGCCACAGCCAGAGCTATCCCTAACATATGTCTGTATCTCGTATCTTCTGGTATGCAGGTTTTACTATATAAAATAGAACATTCAAAAATTAAACTAGAATTACAATTAAAAAAAAACTCAGCATAGGGGCGCCTGGGTGGCTCAGTCATTGAGCATCTGCCTTCGGCTCAGGGCGTGATCCCGGCGTTCTGGGATCGAGCCCCACATCAGGCTCCTCTGCTGGGAGCCTGCTTCTTCCTCTCCCACTCCCCCTGCTTGTGTTCCCTCTCTCGCTGGCTGTCTCTCTGTCAAATAAACAAATAAAATCTTTAAAAAAAGAGTCTTAAAAAAAAAACTCAGCATAATTATTTTAAGAAAGTCTGTTCTCTGAGATCTAATAACCACTTACAACACTTCAAAGAACTGCCTAAGTCAACAATATGAATGCTACAGTAACAAGAATAAACAAGAATAAAAGATCCTACATTTGGGTACAGTCCATTTGCTGGGGGTAAGAGGGCAGTTACTTAAATTACAATGTAAAAACCTGCCTTGCTGATTATTTACGTCAAAAATAAAATGCCCAATTAATAATTCAGTACCTAAATGAAAGGACAGGGCCATCTGCACAAATAAAAAACACACTTCTTCAGTTGGGTACCATTCTTCCGAGAATTAATTTTAAAAAACAAGAATGCCTTGACACAACAGATGATCAATAACTGCTCCTGAGAGGCTGCTTATCATGCACTTCAGTGAGAATATTCAAATAAATCGTTGTCAAAGAATATCAGTTCTTGACTCTCCAAAAGAGCATTATCTCTGACTTCCTTCTAAGGCAGTGGGTCCAAGTCCTAGGTCTGTCAATATTTTATATATATAAATATATACATATATAAATAAATAAATAAGTATCATTTGGCCTCTACAGACCTTAATTTCCTCATGTGTAAAGTGGTGGAATTGCACTACATCTCTAAATAAGGGAAATGGACTGCTAGGTCTCCTCCAGCTTTCAAATTCTGAGAAACCTGACAGTTATGTCCATGGAAGGAGCCGTATCAGGGAGTATAAAGCACTAGGGAAAACAAAACATTAAATGTGACATAGTAGGATGTAGACGAAAGTGTTCAATCTTCCAAGACCCAGGGTTCTAGCTAGCCCCCGTTCTACCACTGACAGTCAAAAGGGAATGTGGCAAGTCACTTGTCATTGGTATCCTAATCTGAAATACAGGAATAATAATGCCTCTTAGGAAGAGCAAATATTACAAGGTAAAGAATGTGGTAAGCTACCAAGTGACAGGCAAAGACGAAATGTATTATCTTTAATTCATTTAAGGGCCTGAGGCCAACCAGAAAAGTTATTTAACAGATGGGAAGGTAAAGCAAAAACGTTAAGCCTTTGTCAAGTGATTTGACCCTAAAATACAGTGCTTTGCTGCTTCCTAAAAATATAACCTGTACTTGATAAAGATAGGTAGGTCAGTAAGCTTCCAAATAATAGTGTGTTTGACTTCAAACTTCTCCAATGCTGAGTCCCTCAGGTCATAGTCCACTTTTTTCCAGACAATTTAGAATAGGATTCCAGAATCATTTTAAAATTGGAAGGGACCTCATTCCCCCAGTATCTCATTTTATCAGACAAGGAAACTGAGGTCCACTGAGGTTAAGATGATTACCCAAGGTCACACTACTAATGCTAAATTAAAAATCTGGATTTCTTAATAGCCCAACACCCATGACACTAAAGATAAAAACATCAGTGAAAGCAAGTAGGATTTAGATTAATTCCTTCTAGATTTTTGGCTATTTATTTATTTATTTATGTTTAAAAAGATTTTATTTGTTGTATTTGACAGAGAGAGAGAGACAGCCAGCAAGAGACGGAACACAAGCAGGGGGAGTGGGAGAGGAAGAAGCAGGCTCCCAGTGGAGCAGGGAGCCTGATGCGGGGCTTGATCCCAGAACCCTGGGATCACACCCTGAGCCGAAGGCAGACATTTAACGACTGAGCCACCCAGGCGCCCCGATTTTTGGCTATTTAAGTTCTAATTTTATATGCAAGAAAAGTTAGAAAACTGGGGGGAAAAACAAAAGGCTTTTTGCCATCCTTCTACACTACTGTTTAGGTATGCGTCCTTTTTTTCTAAGTGTTTTTATAGAAGTGGTATTTAGTGGACATGCTCTTCTACAATCCTTTCCCCCCCCTTTCTTTATTTTTATTTAAATTCAAGTTAGTTAACATACAGTGTAGAACAGGTTTCAGATGTAGAATTCATCACTTACATATAACACCTAGTGCTCATTACATGGTGCCCTTCTTAATGCCCGTCCTCCATTTAGCCCATCCCCCACCCACCTACCCTCCAGCAACCCTCAGTTTGTTCTCTACATTTAAGAGTCTCTTATAGTTTGCCTCCCTCTGTTTTTATCTTATTTTTCCTTCCTTTCCCCTATGTTCTTCTTTTTTGTTTCTTAAATTCCACATATGAGTGAAATCATATTCGTCTTTCTCTGACTAATTTCGCTTAGCATAATATACTCTATGTCCATCCACGTTGTTGTGATCCTACAATCCTTTAAAACTTAACAATTCACATTAAACATCTTCCTGTGTAATTAATTTTTATATTTTTAACGGCTGCAAGGAATGTGCTATAAATACCAAACACATCTCCGGTTATTTCCTTGTGAAATTATGTTACAAGAGAAATTTCTGACTTTTTTGCTACTATCAAATTATAGTCTTTTGTATTTTTAGGTTTCTGGCAATTTAGATCCCTGATATTTAACAAGGACCCTCAAATAACTACCTGCATCA
Organism: Ursus maritimus; assembly: GCF_017311325.1. Lineage (NCBI taxonomy): Eukaryota > Metazoa > Chordata > Mammalia > Carnivora > Ursidae > Ursus > Ursus maritimus. The sequence continues at coordinate 17,762,905 of NW_024426008.1, read as the reverse complement.
CCAACGTCATAGGATTATTAAAGACATGAAGGTTCGGGATGGTGAAAAAGTTCTAATATTCTCAAAGAGATACCATGATGCTCGCTTTTTAGGTTACTTTTGAAGGCTGCTCCAAAAAAACAAAACAAAACAGGAAAATGGAATGAACCAACACATTTACTTAAAAAGATCCTACACAGCATGGTACAGCTTTCTGAGTGCTTCACTTCACAGTGGAGATCCACTGGCTTCCAAATGAAGGTCAAAGTTCCTGTAACAAGGATACTGACTTTGTTCCTCATGTTTGGACAGCGTCTCTTGTCTGCACTTTTCAGAAGCATCATCAATTAGAGTAGGCCCACGTATTATTTTCAAAAGTAACATCGCCCAGTTTCCCTTTGGGGAGGGAAGAATGGTCCCCAAATACTAAACGGAATCCTGTAATATGGAGTGACCACACAGAACACATAGCCCAAGGATTCAGGAAATGGTTCAAATTTTCTTAGTCTAATAGTTATTTTGGGGGCGCCTGGGTGGCCCAGTCAGTTAAGCGTCTCACTCTTAATTTTGGCTCATGTCATGTCCTGGGATCGAGCCCCAAGTCGGGTTCTGTGCTCAGCACAGAGTCTACTTGAGATTCCTCTCCTTCTCCCTGTCCCTCACTCTTGCTAGCGTTCTTTCTCTCTCTCAGATAAATAAAATCTTTAAAAAAATAGTTTTTTCCCCTTCAAACTGGAATTCTTTCTAGAATAACTAAAAAGTAAAGTTAGCAAAATATCTAAAGGAACTGACCCTTTCATATTGATAATTAAAACTTTGCCAGCGGTTAAATTAAGATATTTCAGAAACCTCAAAGGCTTTCTCAATTCTAAAGTGTACTAACTTCATGTATCACTGAAATGATATTACTGGCCTTATTTTAAAAACAGCTATAAAAATTGCTACTGTCTATTAAGTGTTGCGGGGCGTGCTCTGTGTTTCATTTATCTCACAGAATCTTATAAAGTAGGATTTTAACCCATTTTATAGATGAAGAAAGATTCTTATCTAAATCTACCAGTTACTAATTGACAAGCCAACATTCAAATCCAGGACTGTCAGATTCCAAATCCAAATTTTTATAACTATGCTATTATTTAAATAAATAAAAAATCAAGTGTAAGAAGGTAATTAAGACTTGTCGTTTCCTACTCTTCAAATTCAACTTAAAGATGTGCTTTTCCTTACTACTCCCTTACTCCAAAATTTTCACTGGGGCCTATGCACTGCCTAGGAAGTCTGTTTTCCCTGAGCCAACTCTTATCCATCCCTCATGTCCAATTTAATTGCAATTTCATCAAAAGACATTTGGAGCTTCTCATATAAATTAAGCCCCTCTGTTATTATTCCTTCAAAGTATCCTCCTTATTCTTTCAGGCTCTTTTCATATTCTGTGTGTTGATTTGTTCCACTGGGCCAGGGACCATGTGTGATATGTTCACCCCACTCCTAGACCTGCACATCTAGAGACTGGAATTGTATCTGTCAAATACTGGTGCTCTTTTGCTGAATGCATACATGGAATGAAAGAAATTAAGCCACATAGCCAAGGACCTCAATAATTTGACTCTACTGTATCTTTTCAATCATATTTTGCTACTTTGGTTTAATTTACAGTTTCTTGTGCAGGTCTTTGGCTCCCTCTCTGAGACTATAAATCCTACCCAGCCTTCAATGTTCAGCACAAAACCCACCTCCCTTAAGGGCCCGGGCCTAGATATACAAAGCCTTCCTCCGACGCCTAACACACTCACATTGCACTTGTTCACCATGCTGCCAGTCCAACCTTTATCACAAACTGCTTTGCAGGGTTAATTTACTGTTCACGCAGGTGGGTCTTACGTCTCCATCTAGAGCTACACTGTGCAATACAGTGGTCACTAGGCACATACGGCCACTATGTATAAGTTAACATTAAATAAATTTAAAATTCAGTTCCCCATTCACATTAGCCACATTTCAAGTATTTAGTAGCTACATATGGCTAGTGACTACCATACGAGACAGCACAGACAGGACAGTGTCTATGAAATATCACAGATATTTCTGTGCCTTGAGTATAAGACCTGTATTTTATACTTCCTATTCCATACAGTGAGGATAGTATCTACAACATCTCAGTTGTAATGAGATGAACAGTGAGAGTTCAATAAATATTTTAAACAGTAATAAAAAAATAACTTCATGGGCAAGAGACCTTTGACATGACTCTAATTACACCATAAACGGCTGTCTTCCACATTAGCACAGGTCTATACATTAAGCTATTGCTAGTCCGAGTCAAGCTTTCAGCTGTTTTTCCAATGGTATTCTCCAAGAGTCAACCATAAAAATTTGTATGGTATTTTTCAATTTATAAAGTACTTCACATTCATCATTCAGTTGGCCAATATGGTTTTCTGGAGATTACAGAAATTCAGGTTAAATAGAGGACTTAGCTAGTGGCAGCTAAGGGCCAGACATTGGTCAAGGTGATTTTCCTGTGTTCTCATCAACCTCACTAGATCAAAAGGAAATTGAGGTTGACAGAGGGTAACCTATGCACTTCTACCAGTAACAAAATCCACATCTTAACCAATGCAGGTTCGACTCCTCCTGGCTAGGCATTTTTACAGAAACAAAGTCAGTATGTTTAATGGAGTAGATATTGTCTAATAAAATTAAAATCTATCTTGTGTTTGAAGAAAAAAAGGAAAACAAAAAGTAAAGAATGAAAAACTTTTTCCCATAATACTGAAAAGTGTAATTAGGTAACTAACCTTTGAGATATACAATGCCTTTTCTTTCTTTTAACCAGAAATATAGCCTATTTAGTTTGGAAGTAAGAGGGCTAGTTTAGGGGAAGAAGTACAGGAATTTTAAAAAATCCAAACCATAAGACATTTTTAAAGATGCTGTGTAGTAATATTATCAAAGATATTGTTATTGTAGGAAATATATACTAAAATATGGCTAAAAATTAATATTAAACAATGAGTTAAGCTATTTAAATTCTTCAGACCTATATTAAGTATCGTCATTTCAAATTATTTCAAATGCTTCACTTATTTCAAACTTTTAAATCTTGAATGACCTAAATGTTTATTAAGAATTTTAAATTATGCACTGATAGCATATTAGTGACCTTTCACCATTAAAAATATGGTTGGGGCATTAAAGTCCTTTATGAGTTTCAATAAATATGATCCAGAAAAACTGAGATGTGTTCCAAACTGCGCTCCCAACCCACCAAGCCAGTGAACACTCAATCTGTTTCTTCAAATATAAAACACTGATTTTTTTAAAAGATTTATTTATTTTAGAGAGAGAGAAAGAGAGAAAGGGGGGGCAAAAAGAGGAAGAGGGGGGAAGCAGACTGCCTGCTGAGCAGAGCACTGATACAGGAGCAGGGCTAGATCTCAGGACTCTGAGATCATGACCTGAGCTGAAGCCTAGAGTCAGACACTTAATGGATTGAGCCACCCAGGCGCCACTGATGTGCTTTTTCAATCTACCTCAAAGAAGAGAAACTATGATTACTGTACTTATTAGGCTTCTTTCTAATCTCTGCTATAATTTCCTCAAGAAAAACAACATCAGTGATGAGAAAATAGGCCGTTCACTTGTCCAACTTTTTTTTTCTTGAGGTTGTCTCTTACTTAAACTAAAGCTCTCATTCTCAAAAAGGGACTGAAAGACTGATATACAAGGCATCAAAGCATTCTTTAAAAGACCCAGTACCCACTATGGTTACTGCCAGGAAATCATTCCAAATGATCTTTTAAAAAAAAGGCAGCAGTCACAAGGGAAAAGGAAGTGGACACTGTCAGAGGTGGCAGGTGTGTTTTGAGGCCAGCATCGTTTTTGTTTTTAATGAGGCACTATTACAGGTCTCCAATTGTGTGCCACAAGGGAGCAAGACATCTGTGGGCTTCTTAATTTTTATAAGCATCGCTTTAAAGGAAAAGAACACTTCATTTAAATCTAGGTTTGGTACCTATGGTTTAAAATGCATAAAAAACATAATTCATGTGTTCCAGTTTAAAAAATAAAATATTAAAAAAAAACTTCACAAACAGTTAGAAAAAGTGAAAATAATGTAAAACTGGATTCCATCTATCTTTCTTTTGGTGGGGTGGGGAACAGAGGAAGCGTATACACTCTTGCTTCTCCCTCCTCTTTTGTATACTGTAGACGTATCTTTTAATAGCTTCCTTTTTCACTCGTTACATTAAAGCAGAAGTGTCAGAAAGAATACAGTCTCTTCTGGTATCTTCCCGGAGTACTCCAAGTACCATGAAAAGGAAGGACGGAGGGAGGCGCGTGTCAGTGTAGTGGTGTCCTACTTAGAGAGAGGGCAGCAGTGTCTGGATACGAAAAGAGTTAAAATGTTCCCTGTAACTATGAATCAGCTAATGCTAAAAAGTGTCAAGATTTCATGGGCTTTACACCAAACCCAACCTATGCCTACAGAAGCTACACTCTTGAGAGTGCTCTGTTCACCTTCAAAGCGCAATGTTTCATCGGAGTCCCTCCACAGTCTTGGGACAAATGAGGCGAGAGTCAAAAGCAGCCTCAAACTACCTCTGGCTAGTAAACTGGCCCATTAGAGATAAGATGATCGGTGAC
>NW_024426008.1:17723956-17758274 GCF_017311325.1 Ursus maritimus | reverse complement strand
CGGTCCCCCCCCCCCCCCCACTTACCACCGGTCCGGGATGAACCTCAAAAGAGTTGTGTTTACAAAGCATCTACAGACCTACATCGTGTGTGCCGTGTTCCTTACACGGATGTAGGATGGGGACACACGCGTGAAGTCCTTCGAGTTGCGTGAAGTCCTAGGGAAGGGGTGGGAGGGAGACCGAGAAAAGTCGCTCCGTTGTGATTTTCCGAGGTCACTTCCAGGGACTCGCCCGCGGGCGCGTTCCGGTAGCGAAAAGCGGGCCCTGCGGCGGCCGACGACAGTCGGGCCCCGGACCTCGATCGGTCCCCTCCGGCAAGGGTCGCGCGGGCCGGGACGTGCCCCCAGTGGTCGGCTCGAGGCTCGGCCCCGCCCCTGCCCGCCCCCGGCGACCCCCCCAGGCGGCGGAGGCGGCGGCGCCGCCGGCGCGGGACTCACATGTGCGGATTCCTCCTGAAGGCGTTGGTGATGTCCTTCACCACCCGCTGCACCAGCACCGCCACCTCCTCGCTTGTCTCGGCCATGTTGGCGGCGGCCGCGGCGGCTCGGGCGCGCCTCCAGGAGAGCGCCGGGCGGCCGGCGGGAGTTCCGCGGGGGAGCGCGCGCGCGTGTGCGCCGGTTTGGCCGCGCCCCCGCCCCCGCCGCAGTCGCCGCTGCCGCCGCCGCCGCCGCCGAGCACTTCCGGGTCACGCCGGTGGCGGCTGGGGCGTGGCGCCCACCGCCCACCCGGGCTGAGGCAGCTTGGTTGGTCTCCGACTTTTCGCTGGTAGCCGAGGTTGTAAGCGTCCGGGAAGATGCTGCAGATTCCTTTGCAAAGTTATTTGAGGTCGCTGTTTTACACATTTTATTTTAATTTCTAGTTCACTGGGGGCCGAAGAGGGAGGGGTTCTAGAGTCACTCCTCTGAAGCCAGAGTCGGCGTGAAGCCCACCCCCACCCCCTTCCCAGCCACCCGCTCTCAGTTGCTGTGGGAACCGGTCAGGTCCCGGGAGCTTCTGCAGGAAAGTTTGAGAGTGCAGGTCCTCCTGTGCTGTTAGTCCCTTGGCGTGTAGAGAATCTCTTCGCTTTCTTTGCCCAAACGGAGGGATGGCGCGGTCCACAGACCCTGGGGGTGAAGTGAGCCCAGTTGGACCGTGTTGGTGACCTCCTTTTGTATCCGCGTGCCAATTTCGGCCTCTCAGCAGCCATTTTCAAAAAAAGATAATTTTAAAAAATGTAATAAATGCATTAAAGGAAGGAAAAGGAAAATGATAGTTATTTGCCACCTGGATGTAGGGAGTAGACTTAACAGAAATATTTTTTTAGATTTTCTATGAGTACTTCACTTTGGTCCGTCATTTGGTGTGCTCTGAACGTTGCGTGTCAATTTTGGAGGCAGAAAACCAAGACCCTGACGAAGTTTGCACTCAATAGCCATTCACCTTGCTACAAATATTTTTTGCGAGAAAAGCTAACTTTCTAGTTCGTTTGGATTTTGAAATGCCATATATCAGATTTCCCTTCACCCTTCTGTGATAGAGAAATCTGGGTGCCTTAGGTTCAGTTATTTTTATTTAATCCTTGAGATCTGTATCTTTTAAAAACTTTTTAAAAGCAAGTTCGTGGTCTGTTTAATGTGAAATAGTGTGGAGCATTTGAAGTAGGATTGATGATTGTGAAACTAAAAACCATATATTGGTTGCAAAATTCGTAAAGCATTGAATGAGAAAGATAAATGGACGATATTCCCTGTGGGTATGTTGATAAAAGTTAGACCTGCTGTCTGGACACTGGCCTTCTGGTTTTAAAAGAAATGACCTAGAAGTTTCACAAAATCGTATAAAAGCAAGATGGGACAGGTTTGAATTAGTAAAATCAAGCAAACTTTAGTCTCTTGACAAGTTCTCAAAGGAGCAGTGAAGTGAGTGAATGTGTGTTTAGATTCCAAGGCCAAAGATTACTTCAAATATTCTACTCTTGAGAATGCCATACCAATTCTCAAATGGTTTGTGTTACAACTGATAAGTCTTCCTCTTCACCTAAAGCCTTGCATCCCTTCCTAATAAAAGTGGCAAATAAATCCTGACTTCTGGGGGCACCATACTCAAAAGTATAATTTTTTTCAAAGACTTTATTTTTATCTTAAAAATTAGAGAGATTTAAAAATCTCCCTGTAATGTATTAACAGGGAAAAAACCCAAACTTTACCCTTAAATCCTCAAGTAAAACTGATAATCTAGAAAGATAATTCCTCTGTATGGTTCTGTTTATGCCCTCCCCACATACATGCACCTAGATGTGCATACACCTTCTTTGTACTCATTTGAAAGGAATGAATTATATGGCTCATGTTTTTTGTAAGAGTTCACAAGTTGTTTCACCCAATTATTAAAGAGCTACTGTGTTTACAACTCAAATTTTTTAGAATTGGAGCATATTAGAATTGTAATCTAACCCCCTAATTTTGCAGGTAAGTAGGTTCAAAGAAGTTCAGAATTGAAATTCAAGAGACTTAATTATGATATGTATATAAGAATAGGATATGATCAATTTAGCATGATTTGTTGAAGGACTCAAAGATTTATATTCAGGGATCTGCAAAATAATGAAATATTGTAAATAGCTTAAATGCCTACCGTTGGCAATTTAGTAAATTACAGTAAGATGAAATACTATTTAGTTACTTAAAAGCACATTAAAACTAGAAGAATATATACCAAAGTCTTAGTGGGAGATGTATTTATAGGAGAATTTTACTATCTAACACAAAGAAAAAAGTACAATTTTGTAATTTAAGAAGAATTTTTAAAAGTATATGTTAATAAAAACATAGATCTATTTATTTGTTAATTATTTAACTATTTCTTACTCATATTTTTTTTAGAGATGTATTGATTTTTAAGTGACTTTAGGAGACCTCTAGTGTATCTGTGAAAATATTTTGACAATATACCCCTCCCCCCAGTCATGCTTTTCATATTTTAGAAGACTATTTGATGATGGGGAAAAGGTAGATATATAATGACAAAAAGATATACCAAAACAGCATACACGACAACCCTAATTATAGATATATATATAATAAATTATATGTTATATCAATGTAATCACATATACATCCATATAATAGACCAGGAGGATATAAACTGAAATGTTAATAGTTATCTCTGTATGATAAAATTACTAGAGATAATTAAGACCTATTCTTTATGTTCTTCTGGATGTTCCAAAATTCTACAATGAAAAACCTAACATATGTGTTGAGGGCCTTGGTAGGAAAGAGGACAAGGTGATTTTAATGACAAGCCAAGTAAATACTTTCGTGAAGAAAGGTGAATAAACTTACAATGTTTCCATCTTCACTTTATTGTTCTACTTATATCACTGTGATGTGTTGTTTATTTACTCCATTTATTTGAAGTCCATTTCCCATGGTAATGTGACATAGAGTGTAACTAGTACTAAACATGTTCTTACCATGTGCTATTATTACAAAAACAATGAAACAACAACAAACTTTCCACCACTGAGAAAGAGTAAATATTGTTTTAAATGCTTCATGATAATATTACATTGTAACTATATAGTTATAGTATGCCAAACTTCTGCCTTATTGCTCTCATAAAATTTTAAATCCAAGAACTTATTAACAAATAGAAGGGAAATAATAATGCTAGTCGAAAAGCTACAATATCAATGTCTTTTTATGAATTCTTAAGAAAAGTCAACAGAAGTAGTAATCATTTTTGAAGTTTTTATTAAAAGCCACTTCAGGAAAAGCGAATATAAATTAATAAATGACTTTTAAATAACATGTGCATTAAACTTAGGAGAGTTTTGGTATACCCTTTGCCTTGGTGTGTGAGTTTATTTTCCCCAAACCAAACTCCGTAGACAATCAAGTACTATTTTTTTAAAAAGTCACAAAACCATGAATATGAATGCCTTCTATTCTTACACTTAGTTGATATTGCTAGCCCTTCATTATTCTAATTGTTGAGATAAAGATAGGAAGATGCATATGGTATCATCTTTAAAGATGAGAGATATATATATAAATTATTACTTATTTCTGTGGATAAAGAAAGCCTCATTATGAGTAAATCAGTATTAAAACACAATAGTAAACCAAGACTAAGCTGAATACTATCAACATGAAACTGTTGTTTAACATTTTTAAAGAAAATAATTATACTGCGATTGTAATTAATCTCTAGTTAAAACATGAAGTTTTTTTTTTAACCTGAGGAAGTTGGTAAATGTTATCAAGATGCTGATCATAAAGATGACTTTAAATGACCAGTTAATGCTGGTATTAGAATCCCTGAGGATACAGAAGTGAGGATACTAGTTGCATAATAAAGTTTTTGTTGCTGAGTAAGTGATATTTTTTTTGACATTTGATAGTTTGAAAATGTCATCCTTTTGCTTTGCCCTCTTCTTCCTTCCTACCACAGAGGCCCAGGAGACCCATGATGTAATCTTCAGAAAAGAACAGAAGAAAATGTCTGAGAGAAACACAGAGAGAAAGAACCAGTCCAGGACCTGCCTGTGGAAACAGCTAGGGAAATAGGTATGTTTCCATGCTGCAATTAATGTTTCTCATGTATTGAAGATGTCAAATTGTTGTAGGAATTCTCTTAGTAATATGCCCTCTATTGGATGGTGAAATGAAAGAAGTTCCCAATTATGAGTACATTCTTAGGGCTCTTTTCTGCTTTATATTTTATTTATTTTTTGTTATAAATATTGCAATAATAAAAACCATAGAGTTAGGTTAAAAAAATCATAACTAAACATTTAGAAAGTTAGTAAATTTTCATTTTGACTACAGAAGAGGTTCAGTCTGAGACTTCTTCAGTAATTGCCTAAAAGTGAGAAAAGGCTGTACCTCCCCTTCTTTCATCTCACTGAAGTCAATGTTTTAGCTCAGAAATTTTATCACAAAAACATACCTTATTTCTCCTTTTCTTCCTGTTTCCATGTTTTAAGCCAGTGCTGAGACTCGTCAACATTAACATTAGGTCAAAGTCACCCATAGGAAGTGCTGAGCTTTCTTTGTTAAATGTTGAATTATGCTCTAACTTGCAGTATAGTATTTATAGAGACGTATAGTCCTGTAGTCTAACTTTTAAGAAAATGCCAAAGAGTAACTCCCCAATTTCTTCTGACTTTAGGCACTTTAATTTCTATGGTAGGTCTCCCAAATCACCATCGATGTGCAAAAAGGACAGTGCAAAAGATGGAATACTGGATTTATATAAGGAGAAGGCCAAATACCGTTCTTGAGAGGATGAGAGTCCAAGCAGTTGTACTTATTTATTCCACAAATTTTAGTGAGTGTTGCAGTGTATAAGACATTGTGCCAACTGTTGGGTATACAATGGTGAGAAAAGTGGATATTATTCTTGCCTTCTTGTGGGACTTACAGTCTGGTGGAAGAGATACACAGTATTCAAATTAACAGACAAATATATAATAGCAAATTGTAACACATGGCACAAAAGGGAAAAGCAAAGTACTGTGATAGATGACAACAGTGTGGAGTACGGGCAGAGCTTTAGACAGTGTGGTCAGGGAAGTCTGTTCTGGGTGGTGACATTTAAGCTGAGACATGAAAGATCAGAAGGACCCAGCCCTGTAAAAAGCTGGGAAAGAGCCTCACCAGCAGTGGAAACAATGTGTGTGAAGAAGAAAAGAACCTACATAACATGTCTCAGGAATTGAAACAAGGCCAAACTAATAACTTTTACTGACCTGACAGTGTTTGTAAAGTGATTTCAGATTCAGTCTTGCTGTCACCTGAGTGTCAACTGTGAGCATGATTGCCTAGCCTCAGTTTTTCTTCCTTTCTATATCATTTGTGTTTTTTATTGTGCTACACTGGGCAGCTCACCACGAACAGCTCATGTTGCATGGTTATCTGGTACCACATGGGTCAGGTATTTATTCTTGGGAGCCCAGTAGCAAGCCTAGAACTATTTCTTGAAAGGATAATCTTTATCAGTAGAAGAGGAATAGGTTTTTTTCCCCCACACCCTAAGGGTATTGACATGGTTTTTCCCCCTACCATTGGGTCTTTGAGTCATATGGCCGAAGATCAGGTTGCCTGGAAATCTGGGATCCATTCAAAACTATGAGTTACTCAGTAAATTGCTTAAACTAGAACATTCAAATAGAGGAAATGTTTCTTCCTGAATCCAAAGTGACCCATGTGTCTCTTTCTCAGTGGTGGAGTATAAAAGATGAAGCAACTTGCCCTTCACTTTGGCAGAGATATTGTGATGTGCCTCAGACGGCTGAACTCTTAGCAACTTCACTGTGATGGCAGTCCCCTGAATGTTTTAAGGGTTTATCTTCCATTCTCTGTCATATGTGTTTTTACCAGGGACTGTAGAATATTTGCTACTTACTAAACATGAAGTCAAATACCTCAGAGGAAAGAAGGACTAAAACTATCATTGCATATTCATAGACTCTTGTATTTTTTCTTGTTGCAAATGCCAAATGTAATTAACAGTTGTCTAATTAGTTCAGCATCTTTATCCTTCCACAGAATATCAACTTCACAAGGGCTAGAACCCTGTTTATCCTGTGTGGCGCAGTATCCCTGTGCCTTGCCTGGGGCTCTCGATTAATACTTAAATAAATGGATAGAAGGATGGGGAAAATAGGAGAGGACAGAATAACCAACACAGAGTATAGATGCAGTAAAGAAGTAGTAGAGGAAGTCAGGTAGGAATTTAATCAGAGGCTTATTATGAGGAAACTTGAGGCCATATTTTGCAGTTGAAATTTCTCTGAAAGGCGGCAGGGAGCCATTGAAGGAGTTTATGCTTCCTTGTTGACATCCACTCATTCTTCGAGAGTGCTCCTTACTTTATACTTGGTGTAGTTATCCATGCATATGTCAATAAGCACACATATTTGTCCATATGCATTTTGAGTTTTATCTCATGATACAATGAGAGAATCCGTTTCATTTTTAATTTTGTTTTCTGAGCACCTGGCATGTTACCTGAACACAGTGGGCCCTTCAGCATTTGTTAAATGAATAAATAAAGGTGCAGTTAAAGTGCTGCCTCCACTATGAAGCCTTCTTTGATCACCCAGCTGGAAATGCTTTCCTATGTTCTTAAACTCAAGTCCATTGTACTTGGTGTAGTCTTTGCTTTTCATATATTGCCTTGTTTAATGGGATTGTCAACTTCATTTTTGTATCCCAACAATATAGTACAGTTTTTTCGATGAGGCAGACATTAAGTATATATTTATTGGTTGGAAAGAGGAAAATATGTTTACTCTTTTATTGTTAATGTTATGGATAGCAAAGAATTATGCAACAAAAATCATAACTCTTAAAATTTATCATTCAGTTGTTATAATTTCCATACATTTATTTTATTCTATAATGTTATTTTCACAAATTGGGTGGGTGTGAGTGGGGTAGGAAAAAGTTATAAATCATGTAAGTCTTTTTTAAAACAATTTTTAACAGACAATCAATACCATAAATTTCTCCCTTTTAAAGTGTAAAATTTAGTTGTTTTTAATATAGTCAGGAGGTCATACAACCATGACCATTATGTAATCCAGAGCATTTTCCTCACCCCCCTGTTGAATCCGGTTCTGGTGTAGCTATGTCACCTCAGATTTGCGGGGGGGGGGTTGTTTGTTTATTTTCTTTCATTTTAGCATGCCTTGTAATCTTTTGTTGAAAACTGAACATGATCTGTGGGATAATTGAAACAGAGGGAAATAGGCCTTAAGTTAATTGTGGTTACGAGCTGGGCTGTATGTCATGTTATAGCTGTAGGTGCCACAGGATTCAGTTTCCTCAGATGTACTTTTATTTTTTTCTCCCTTGTTGTCTTAGGTTTCCCTAAGAATGCCTTCTTAAATAGAATCTGTGTCTCTCCACTCTTTTGGTTATGATTCCCTATTACTATACTGGAGCCCTGTTGATTTGCTAAGGTGTCGTGGGAGAGGAATTGTTCTATAATTTTATGAATGACTGTCAACCTTTTAGTAAGGACCTGACCCCTTGGGCTGTGACTTTCAGAAGTACTCCTTAGCTTTTTGCTTTTTTCCTCTTAGGTTAAATGGGGGAGGGGCTGGAATTGGCTAATTGCCCTTCCCTAGGTCATATAAGGGTGAAGAAACACCATTTTTATTTGGAGCATTGGCCTTTATTACAGAGAATGCTTTGAGTTTGTTTCAAAATGGTTACTTAATCCCTCCCTGTGACTAAAATGGGCAGGTGTTTTGGGGGATAATTGCCATGAGAACCTGGTGGGGTTCCTTGAGGTAAAGCCCATAAGAATGTTTGGGTTCCCCTAAGATTGGGTCCCCAGGGAATTTCTCAATCACACTCAGCCTCCAGCTATTTGTCAAGTTAATCAGTGAAGTATTCATAGTGGTTTAAGACTTCAGCATCTTTTGCTCCAGGTAAGCTGATCTCAGATGTGCTTCTTTGTGTTTGGCTGTCTCTCAGATTTCTGGGTGACAGTTTGTCCTGTGATCTTAATTATCTGATGGGTCTAAGAAAAGACGTTTGTTTCTTTTCACCTTTCATCTTGTTGTAAAGATGGGAGTGAAGACTTCCAAGCTCTTTACATGTTGAAGCTGAAACCAGAAGTCTTCCAGACTTTTTGTTAAAGTACTAAATAGAACATATTTTAGACTTTGTGGGATTGTATGGTCTCTGTTCCAGTTACTCAGCTCTAATGTTGTAGTTTGAAAGTAACTATAGGCAATACACAAATAAATGGGAATCTATGTATTGTTTTTCTGTTATTTCACCTATTTCTGCTCTAATCTTTACTTCCTTCTGCTTATTTTGATTTAATTTTCTCTACTTTTTATACTTTGTTAATGTGGAAGTTTAGGTTATTGATGAGATTTTTAAAATATATATTGGTATTTATGCTATATGTTTTCCTCTAAGCACTGTTTTAGCTGAATCCCATAAGTTTTCAGCATGATGTGTTTTCATTTTCATTCATCTCAGGTTATTTTCTAATTTCCCTTTTCTTTGATCTGTTGATTAAGAGTGTGTTGTTCAACTTCCACATATTGTGGATTTTTCTAGTTTCTGTTATGTCTTATCACATTCAGTAACATTCTGTTACTTATGTCTTATCTCATTACAGAGAATATACTTTGTATGATTTTCATATTATTAACTTTATTGAAGCTTCTTTTATGGCATAACATAATGGTCCATTCCAGAGAATGTTCCTTGTACTCCTGAGGAAAATATGTATTGTGCTGCTGTTAGGTAGAGTGTTCTATAGTTATCTATTGGGTCCATTTGGTTTATAGTGTTAATTTAAGTGTTCTGTTTCTTTGTTGATCTTCTTTCTAGTTATTCTTTTTAGTTTTTTTTTTTTAAGATTTAATTTTTTAAAATAATCTCTACACCCAACCTGGGGCTCAAACTTACAACACCAAGATCATGAGTCACATGCTCTACTGACTGAGTCAGCCAGGCACCCCTCTATTTGTTTTTTTAATTTAAAGTCGGATGTTGAGGGCGCCTGGGTGGCACAGTCGGTTAAGCTGCTCACTCTTGGTTTCAGCTCAGTTAGTGATCTCAGGGTCATGAGATTGAACCCTGCACTGGGCTCTGCACTTAGCTCAGTCTGCTTAAGATTCTGTCTCCCTCTCCTTCAGTCCCTCCCCCACTCACACACACACTCTCTCTCTCTAAAATAAATCTTTAAAAAAAAATAAAGTGGTATATTGATTTCTCTATTATTGTCATTTTCTTTTAATTTTGTCGGTTTTTGCCTCATGTATTTTGGGGCTTTGTCAATAGGTGCATATATGTTTATAATTGTTATATCTTTTTGATGGATCAGACCTTTTATCATTGTAAAATATCCTTCTTTGTCTCTAGTAACAAATTTTGTCTTAAAGTCTCTTTTTTCCTGATATTATACAGCCACTCCAGTTCTCTTTCACACACAGTGTATCATTTCCCATTCTTTTCCTTTCAAGTTATATCTTTGAATCTAATGTGTGTGTCTTTTATATAGACGGTATAGAATTGGGTTATGCTTTTTAAAAATAAAATCCATTCTTCCAATCTCTGCCTTTTAGTTGGAGATATTAGTCAGTTTACATAAATGTAATTACTGATAAGGAATGATTTATATCTTCATTTTTTTTCTATATGTTTTATGTCCTTCTGTTCCCTTGTTCCTCCATTATTGCCTTCTTTTGTATTAGATATGATTTACCATTTTAATTAGCTGTCATTTTTTTATTGTAGTTGTTTTTTGAATTTTATTTTTGTTTGGTTTCCTAGGGATTACAATTAAAATCTTGCCTTATAACAGTATAGTTCAAAGTAAAAACAATTATAGTAGGGTACAAAAACTTTACTCTTATATATTTTCACTCCTCCTTCCTTCTTTGTGCTGTTACTGTCATACATATTATATCTCTATATATTGTATGCCCATCAGCACTGATTATAATCATTCCTTTATGCAGTTGTTTTTAAAATCAGATAGGAGATATAAAAACAGAGTTCCAAATTTATTTATTATTTATTTATTTATTTATTTATTTTTTAAAAAGATTTTATTTATTTATTCGACAGAGAGAGACAGCCAGCGAGAGAGGGAACACAAGCAGGGGGAGTGGGAGAGGAAGAAGCAGGCCCATAGCGGAAAAGCCTGATGTGGGACTCGATCCCGCAACGACGGGATCACGCCCTGAGCCGAAGGCAGACGCTTAACCGCTGTGCCACCCAGGCGCCCCCAGAGTTCCAAATTTAAAATACATTTATACTGATTTTATATTCACCTATCTGTTTTTACATTTAGTTGTCTTTACTAGTGCTCTTTATTTCTTCATGTGGACTTGGGTTGCTGTCTAGTGTCTTTTCATTTCAGCCTAAAAGGACTCCCTTTAATATTTCTTGTAAGGCAGGTCTGTTTGTGACAAATTCTGTTTTATACTGCTTCAAATACCTCATAACAGTGTATTCCCAATTCCTCCTGTCCCATATAGCATTGCTGTTATTCATTTCACTCACCTATAAGTGATAATCACCTAATACACTGTTGCTATTATTTTATTGGACAAGCTGTTATCTGTTAGCTCAAATAAGAAATAAGAGAGAGAAAAGATTTTGGTCTCACTTATTACTTTTCTAAGGCTCCTACTTTATGTAGATCTGAGTTTCTGACCTGTGTCATTTTTTTTTTCTCTCTGAAGAACTTCTTTTAACTTGACAGATTCCCTCAATATCTGTTTACCTAAGAAAGTATTTACTTCTCCATCACTTTTGAAGGATAATTTCACTGAATACAGAATTCTAGATTGGTGGGTTTTTTTTCAACACTAAATATTTGACTCTACTCTCATCTTTCTTGCATGGTTTCTTAAGAGTAGTCCAATGTAATTCTTATCCTTGCTCCTCTACAGGTAAGGTGGGTCTTGTCCTCTGGCTTCTTTCAGGACTTTGTCATTGTCTTTGATTTTCTACAGTTTGAGTATGATATACCAAGATATAGACTTTTTTTTTTTTTTTTTTTTTTTTTTTTTTTTTTTNGTGTTCTCTGAGACTCCTGAATCTGTGGTTTGGTGTCTATCATTCATTTTGAAAAATTCTCAGCCAACCTATCTTCTATTGTTCCTTTGACTCTTTCTTCCCTTTCTGATATTACTAGTATGTGAATGTTATATCTTTTATAATTGTCCCACAGATCCACTATAACAGTCCAATATTTTGAAATGTCCAGAAAACACTTTTTCTCAAGAATAAAGGAAATCAAAAGCTAGATTCAGGAACCTCAGTTCTACATCGTGTCTTTAACCATCCATCCATCCATCCATCCATTCAACATGTATTTTTATTGAATATCTACTTCGTTTCAGTTCTCTGAGTGCCTTTATTTAATAACATGGCCTTGTATGCATTATGTTCCCTTAAGTATTTCCCAGCAGTGACAACTTCGTCACTTTGGTAATGAATGAAGAATTGATCATTTGATCTTTTGTTGTTCATTTCCAGGATTTAACAGAAACCATTTGGAAGAAAAAACATGTAAAAGCCTGCAAGGGCATTTTCAGCTTTCTTGTGGAAAGAGATAGATGTAGAATTGATGATATTACTATTTACTATTATTGCATTTTGCTTTTTTTTTTTTTTAAAGATTTTATTTATTTATTTGACACAGAGAGACAGCCAGTGAGAGAGGGAACACAGAAGGGGGAGTGGGAGAGGAAGAAGCAGGCTCCCAGCGGAGGAGCCTGATGTGGGGCTCAATCCCAGGACTCTGGAATCACGCCCTGGGCCGAAGGCAGACGCTTAACAACTGAGCCACCCAGGCGCCCCTGCATATTGCTTTTGAAGGAGAAGTGATTGTGTGGTCATCAAAATCCATCAACAAGTAAAAAGTAAGGACTATGCATTCAGTGCAGGTTACACAGTTTTAGTTGTGATGAAGAACTCCAGTGAAGGTGAAATATGTTTATATATTTTAATGACTTACCATTAAAAGGACCAGTTTAAAAGAAAAATATGAACACCACCACAGATGGCTTAATTTTACCCCTTGAACATAGTTCTTTATGCCATATGGAGAATCATGCATGAACAAGCAGCTCATTCTTCAGTCTGGAATAGTCCTAGCAAAAGGGAAGTCTTAATAGGAACAATATGTATTAATAAAGAACACAAACACACAATTGCTAAATATTTTGACTTACATTCTTGGCTCCAAATTGCTACATTGGGAAAGCTTTTATTATCTGTGAATATTCCTATAGTCTGAGGGGTTAAGAAATAGTATGCCTAAGGATGGCGCTCCCTGTGGCCAGGACAAAGTAGATTACCTTTCTAGTGTTGCATTTTACAAAAAAATAACTACAAATTCTAGGGTATCCTGCTTTATGTAATAGAATATCCCTGGAAATGTTGCATATAACTGAGCTTTTACATGATGAAAAACATCTTAAATATTCTGTTGCAGAACTTAAAAAAACCTGTAATGAGTCCTTTTGAGTCTATGGAATTACTAATAATTTCTCTCCCTGTGGGCTTTGTTTTTTTAACTTCTAGAAGAAAATATAGGGAAAAAGCTTGTTGACATTAGTCTTGGCAATGCTTTTCTAGATATGACACCCAAAGCACAAATAACAAAAGCAAAAATAAACTAGTGGGACTAAAAAGAAAACAAGCAACAAAACAAAAAGATAATTTACAGAATCGGAGAAAATATTTGCAAACCACATATCAGATAAGGGGTTAATATCCAAAAAAGATAAGGAACTCATACAATTTAATAGCAAAAAAAAATCTATTTTAAAAATGGGCAAAGGACCTGGATAGACATTTTTCCAAAAGAAGATATTCAGTGGGTGCATCAAAAGGTACTGAGCATCACTAATTAACAGGGAAATGCAAATCAAAACCACAATGATATATCACCTCTCATCTATTAGAATGGCTGTTATTAAAACAACAAGAGTTAAATATGAAGAGGATGTGGAGAAAAGGGAACTCTTGTACACTGTTGGTGGGAATGTATATTGGTGCAGCCACTATGGAAAACAGTATGGAGGTTCCTCAAAAAATTAAAAATAGAACTACTATATGACCCAGCACTTCCATTCTGGGTATATATCCAAAGGAAGTGAACTCACTTTCTCAAAGAGACATCTGCACCCCTATGTTTATTGTCGCATTATTTACAATAGCCAAGACATGGAAACAACCTTAGTGTCCATTGATGAACAAAATATGGCATATATATATTTCATTATATATATATGGAATATCCTAGAAACAGAAAAACAAAGTAGATTGGTGGTTGCTAGGGGTGGGGGAAATGGGTGAAGGTGGTCAAAGGGTACAAACTTTCATTTCTAAAATGCATAAGTTCTGGAGAGGTGACTTGTAGCATGCATGGTGACTATACTTAAATTTGAGAGTAGATTTTAAAAGTTGTTACTACACATACACACACACCAACTGTAGCTATGTAAGGTAATGGACATGTTAACTAACTCTATTGTAATCATTTTGTGATAAATATAAATATATATAAATCATTACATTGTATACCTCAAACTTACTTAATGCTATATGTGGATTGTGTCTCAATAAAGCCAGAAAAAAAGATATATAAAAGCACACAAAGCAAACAAAAATAAAGGCTACCACATACTCCGCTTCCATTGCCAGGCCCACTCCCCATAAGTCTCAACTTTGGACTGTTGACACCCCCCCCCCATAAGAATGCTTCCTCATATATATTACCTTCATCTCTGACTCGTCCTCTTCCTGATATATTGTAGTGTTTTTACTTCTTTTTATGTCAGGTTTCTCCTCCTCTCTCTCCTTCTCCCTCTCCATACATACAACACACACATTAGAAGTATGAAAAGATTCATGTACTCCAAAATATTTCTGGGTAGTGGAGGATAGATAATGAATTGTTTTCCTTTTCTCTGTTCGCCAATATTTCAATAATGTTTAGGTATTATATAACTGAACATAATTAAGTGGAAATGTTGAGGATATTGATGGAAACATTTGAAAGGTTATTTTCAATACTTGCCTTCCGTATTAGGCAGAATTCTTAGCATATTTCCCCTTTTCTTGATGATGTCAATTGCACAGGTCATACCTCCGGGCCAAGCCTCCTGCTAACCTCTACACAGCTTCCAAAGTGATTTTTTTAGTGCACAAAAATGACTGTCAATTCTATGCTTAACAGCTTTCAGTTACTCTTTATCACCCTCTGAAGAAAAATTCAGATTCTTGCTCATGACAGAAGGCTTCCATAGCCTGACCCAGCCTACCATTTCTGGACTTAATTCCCAATGTTAGACTGTGCCAGGATTGCAAAGAGGAATGAGAAGTGGATCTTACGACCTTGACGAGTTCATGGATTGTGAACTGGTGCTTAGTTCAGTAGCTGTTAATGGTCTGGTTAGTGCATAAAGCAGGAACCACCATGACATTTCAGAATCCTGAGTAATTATGTCCAATGAACAAACATGACTTGGTCAAAATAGGGAAGCCTACAATTGCCCTGGGAAGAGGAGATAGGTGTCAGGAAAATGAGACTTGAAAAATAGGAAGAGGAGGCTCTACTGATAGTAATACCACTTCTACATCTGCAGGTGGAGTGATGAATATTATATGTTTTGAGGTGTTTGAGTCTACACGGGCTTTTTATGCAAAAATACTGTCTCTTACCATCTATTTTACTTAGCCCTCAAAACAACTTGCTGAAATCTTATTGGTATCTTCAACTCACAACTTGAGCTCAAAGAGATGAAATTGCTGCTTCAAGATTACACAGCAGATTTGAGTCAGACCTCCCTCTGCCTCCAAGTTCTTTGATCACCCTGGATAGAACCTCAAGGTTTACTCTCTGATCCAAGATCAAGGAAGTGGATAAAAGCAGGATTCCAGGTTCTGGAACTGGGTCTTTCCTGGGCCACCATGAAGGGGCCTCTTGGAACTATCTGTGCTCCTTATTATGACAAAACCATAGCAAGGGATCATTACTGTGTTTAGCTTGTGGCTGGCACTGTGCTAAATGCTTTGCATATATTACTGTATTTAATCCTTGGCAACCCCATGAAGTGGCTGCTTTATTTTTCTCCATTACTGAATAAGAAAAGTATGGCTTAAATAAGTAGCTTAACCCTAAGCCACACCATGAGTTAGTGGCAGAGCCGGGACTTGAACCCAAGTCAGCTTCTTGGCAGAGCCCATGTTCTTCTGCTGAGCTTCATAACCCACTGCATGCCTTCCTCTAAGAGAATGGTTAGAAGTCTCTTTTTTAAATCCGGAATAGCTATTTCTAGAATTTTGGGTGTCATACATCAGCTTTTTACAGGGGCCCTCCTCTTCTCTCTTTGGCTCAAAGCCATACTGATTAAATGAAACAGTATGATGACAACTTGCTCCTTCTGTGATTCTCCTCATTTCCTCAGCCTTATCTTCTTTGTGCTTAAATATTAGCAATACATGAAATTGTTTTAAATCCGTTATCATTTAGCTTTAGTATAAAATCCTAGAAAACAAGAATTTTATAGTAAAAGGAGCAGCAGAGTAGAAACAGTGCCAAAATTAAAATCTGAAAATCTGATTTCCAGTTCTGATTCTGCCCCTTTCTAGCTACGTGTGCTTGGCCAAGCCTTTTCAACTGGTTTGAGGTATCTATTTTCTTAACCTTCAGTAGTCAGTGACAGTTTCCCCTGTGCCTCCCCTTATAGAACACGTGGAAGATTAAACCAGTTTAGTCAATAATTCAGTAAAAACAATCAAAACAGCCATAAACACCTGTGTCCTGAATTCTCTCACTTTTAAACAATTTCTAAGAAAACCCTCCAAGTAATGTGTAAGACTATTTTAAGAACTTCATTGATTTGGCTCTGGAAAATAAGCCTGATTGATCTCTCCATTTTTGATTTTCAGGTTTTGATTTCGAAGAGGATAGTTTTTCTTTAAATCGCAGCAGTGTACCGATCTCTTTATATAAAAGTGGATATTTAAGACATACTTAGGGAAATTATTCTTGAACACCTTTCCCTCCCTCTCAAGCCTATGAATTGCAATTGTGACAGTGAAGTAGGTGTATCCTCTTTAGCTGTTGAGAGCCTTGGTTCCTGATTTCCCTACCAATACACATTTTGAGAAAAAGCCAAGAATATTTTCCTTCCTTAGTCCCGCCCCCACAGTTCTTTATTTCTGGTTCTAAATAGTATCCATGTTTCTTGCTATGAGATTATACCTAGAATCACTTTGACTTTGGCCAGAGCAAACAGAAAATTAATGAAATGGAGCTGACCCCTTGCTTCTGAATGATAGAACCAACACAATGTTCACCTTTCCCCGTGAGTACTTTTGCCCCGGGCCTCAATTCTTTCTTCCTGATTCTGATTTTCTCCTACTTCTTATGGGCTGGGAAAATTTCTTTACATGTTGTCCTGAAATCTGGATTTGGTGGTTATTGCTGTGGATTTAGTAGCTGTGAGTGAGGATGATGTCATCCATGGAGAGCAAATAAATGTGAAAGAGAACGCCATCACTAGGACAATGTCCTGCATGAAAGACCTCATTTATCATGTCAACTTTAGTGCATTGCTCCAAATAATTGTCTTGTGGTATTTGAAAGATTTTCATTAGCTAAATATATAATTATATATATAAATAAAGTCTGATAGTTACTATAAAATCAAAAGGTTTAGATCCTTGAAAAAAATGAGTGAGCATACCTGATCTCAGATTGGGAAGTCTTTCTGATCATGTCACCCAAAGCAGAAAACATAAAGGAATAAGACTGATTAGATTATATATCTATAGATATTACATTAATCAAGTTTGAAAAACAAAGAAAAAGACTTGGGAATCTATATGACACATAACCAATATTTTTAACATATAAATGGTTCATATATCGATAAGCAGATGTTGAACAACCCAATAATTGTCCAATGAACATGTTAGGTGTTATTGTTCAAAGAGAAATATTTTTTAAATGAAGGAAAAGTATTATATCGTTAATGTAATTAAAATGTATTTAATTAGTAACTAAAATTGAAATGGAGGAAAACGAGTAAAGATGAGGAGAGATTGCAGAGCGCTTATCATCAGGAGTTCAAATTAATGAAGCCGATGGTCCAACTAGAATAAACTGTGTAAGTTCCACACTCAGTGGCATCAGATATTCCTTAAATTAGTGGTATAGAAAACCCATTAGAAAACAAGTCAAAGAGTAACTGGAGCTGAGGCTAGGTGTAATCCAACTTGTTCTACCTTAAAGGAAGGTCTGGGGACAAGTTTGGGAGAGCTTTGGAACACAGATTATAATATTAAATTACAACGGGGTGGTCTTGGGTTGTCAGTAAAATTTAAGTATCTTCTTGGGAGCTGCAGCCCTATCGATTCTCCTGCTAATGTTGTTGTGGTTAGTGCAAATAATGAATGTTTTGTGGATTCATCTTGTCTCCCCTGTTCTACTTAGTAGTCACTATGCTTGGATGAAACTTATGGACTTGGTATCATAGAGGGAATTCTCCTGAAGAGGTGGGTTTTGTAAACTAATTTGAGATGTAATGATGTCAGCCTGTCAGCCTTTCCTTTTTCTTCTTCCTTCTCCTTCTTCTTCTTTTTTTTTTTTTTTTTCTGCCACCAAGAAGGGTTGAGACCTCCCAAAGGAGTTAAAAGGATAGTAGAACATAAGAGAAAATGTTAATGCAGTTTAGTAATCAAATAAATGCAATGTTAAGTAATAGCTTTTCATGCAACAAATTGTCAAAGATTTTTTTAATTTTAATATTCAGTATTATCAGATACTATTGATTGCCTACCAAGATCTACCCCACTTCAACTTCTTCCTTACTGGCAGAACGCTCATGTTCGCTTGAGGGTAAAATCCAGACTGGTTTAAGACTTAGCTATTACTATTACTCTTCCTAGTAGTTCCATTCTCCTTATCAGTGACTCATTTAGAAGAGGGAATGTCACCCATTTCCAGCCAATGAGGACGGAAGGCAGTCTACTATTGGGCATCTGGGAAAGATCTCCTCATTCTAGGAACGAGACTCTAGGGGATATGATCCATTTTTACCTCTGCAATGTTTGGCCTAGAACTGCTTCAGATGTTTTGTAATCCTGAGTGGAGTCAGCCTGAGGGCGAAGTAGAGAGAAGAATGACATTATTAAGATGTTTAATCAAGCAATCCTGAAAACTGCTCTACCATTGGTCCTTTGTTAAATGAGATATTTCCCCTTATTAACTGGTTTCCATTAGGCTTTCTGTTACTTTTGGCTGAATGAAATCTGATATACCATATGAACATAGGAACTTTAGTTCACTGCCGATGAAGAATCAATTGGTTTAGTATTTTCACAGGAAAATTTCATGAAACATATAAAAAGATTTTGATCTAGAAAAGCCACTTTAGTAAGGAATTAAATAATTATATATTAGTTTCAAGTTTATATATGGTAATATTGCTTATAATAATGAAAAATGGTAAAAACTAAATTTCCAATGACACAATGATTAAATAGATTTTAGACTATTCAAACAATGCCATACTCCTTTTCATCAAATTTAAAAGTATTTATAAATCAAGTAACTCCTTGGTTATACTGTAAATGTGCATATGAGAAAATCTGTTACCACAAAGAAAATATGATTTTAGTTGATTATGAATATATCTTCCATTTATTTATTCATGAAACAGTTTTTTGAGTGTCTCCAGTGCGCTAGGCACTCTGCTAGGTGCTAGACTTACAGTGGGTCAGTGCAAAATAAGTTATTGGATTCATAAAGATTACATTCTAGAGAAGAAGACAATGACCAAGGAGACAAAGCTATTTTGGTTTTCTAACAAAGGGAAAAAATAGGGTTGTGTGATGGGAAGTAAATGGGTTGATGGTTGAAGCTTACATTAGTAAGGTAGTCAGGGAGGCTCTTTCTGAAGTGGGACATGATGGATGAAAAGTGCTGCCCATGCAAAAAAATGAGAAGAGTGATCAAGGGGTGGATCAGCAAAAACAACAGTTCTAATGTGAAAAAGAACTCAGCATGCTGTAAAAATAGAAACAATGCCAGTGTGGTTGGTGCAGTGTGTTGGGTTGACGATTGGAGAAAACAGTATCCAATGTGTTGGAGAGGTAGACAGGATCCCACTCATGAGTAAAGGCTTGTAAGCCACATAAGGAGTTGTGATTTTATTCTAAGAGTCATAGAAAGCCATTAAATTATTTTAATTATTAATTAATTTAATTATTTTAATTCTATGACTCAGAATAAAATCACAACTCCTTATGTGGCTTACACATAAGCCTTTACTCATGAGTGGGATCCTGTCTACCTCTCCAACACCATTGGATACTGCTTTAATTCAGAAGATGACACGATGTAGTATTCCCTGGCTGCTGTGTGCAGAATGGACTGTGGGAACAGGGAGAAAAATTAAGAATCTATAGTCATGGGGCACGTGGGTGGTTCAGTCCGTTAAGAGTCTGCCTTTGGCTCAGGTCATGATCTCAGGGTCCTGGGATCGAGCCCTGCATTGGGCTTCCTGCTCAGCGGGGAGCCTGCTTCTCCTTCTCCCTCTGCCTGCTGCTCCCCCTGCTTGTGCATGCTTCCTTGCTCTCTCTCTGTCAAATAAATAAAAACTTAAAAAAAAAATCTATAGTCAGATGAGAAATGGCAATAATGGCAGTAATATGGAAAAAAGTGGACCAAATCAAGATACATTTTGGGGGATGAATAGGTTTTTCTAATGGAATGTATGTTGTTGGTAGTGGTTATGAGAAAAATAGCAAAACAAGTATAAATCTCAAAATAGGTGGTTACATATGTAAGTCTGGAGTTCAGGGATAAAGTCTAGGCTGGACATTGTATCCAGAAGATGGTACAAAACACTGATTTACTTTTCTCATTTAATCACTTATTATTCTACTTCGAGTCTTTCCCAGATGAACACACAAGGATCAGTTTTCATTTTTCTCATTGTTACCCAAACCCCCACCCCAGCCCCCTGGCTCTTTTCTGGCTTTTTTTTTTAAACTCAGCGCTTCCCCCCAAGGTGTCTGATTTATCCTTGAAAGGCTGAGAGTCACATTCTTCAGATTCTGTGTATCACTGGTCATTGGGATGCATTGTGGTGAAATGTGGGTAAGACAAATAAACCTATCTTTTAGCAAAACTCTGGAATATTATTGTGTTAACGGTTGGCAAGAGGAAGAAAGTCAGGAAGGGACAAAGAGGGGGGAAATGACCTCTCTATAATATTCATACAAAGAGCATATGGAAAAATGAACACGGTCATGCACTTCGAGAGGGAGTATAAATTCTTACAACCTTTCTAGAGGGCTCTTCGCTACAGAGATCAAAAGTCATAAAGATGTGTTTAGCTTTTTGATCCATAAATTCAATTTCTACATTTTTTTCATGTGGAAATCATTGTGCATGCTGGGGAAGATTTAGTTAAGGATGTGAATGGCAGCATTCCTTATAATAATGTAAAATAGGAAACAATGAATTATTAACAGTAGGAGACATTGTGTGGTCTACCCAAACATTAAAATGTTCTCCTGTCATTAACTTTTACATTGTGGAGTGTTCAATGATGTAGAAAAATGTTAAAATATTACTGAGTAAAGAGAGTTATGAAATGGTATGTATGTTGTGATTGCATAACAGCATTAACAAGATTGGAAATATTTATACTGAAATATTAATAGTGGTGTTGGTGTTAATCATGACCTCCCTTCTTTCCTCCTTTCCTTCCTTCCTTCCTCCCTTCCTTTCCTTCCCTTCCTTTCCTTCCTTTCCTCCCTTTCCCTTCTCCTTTCCTTTTCCTTCCTTCCTTCCTTCCTTCCTTCCTTCCTTCCTTCCTTCCTTCCTTCCTTTTTCTCTCTCATTTTCTACAGTGCATATGGATATAAGATAGAAAAATCTTAAGGTTAAAAAAAGAATTGCTGCTATTTAAATGATGTATCACAAATTGACAGATTGGGAGCTCTATTGTAGATGGTGACATGAATATTAGCAATGGTGATTAATACCAAAGAGGGAATTGGCAGTGCAGAGAGGGAATTAGACATTCATATTTAACAAATGATTGTTTTACCTAATGTTCCCTCTGAAAATATTTGTTGACATATTTCGGTCTCAGATGATTGAAAATGGACATCTGGACTACGTCAAGGTTTCACTTAGAGTCAAATGTGATCGTGATTCTTGTGCAGTGGAAATGAAGGAGAACAACATTCAGATGGGGGTATCTTGGGAGCTCAGAGGAGTCTGCATAGATTTGCTTGTCGCCTTAGTTTGAGAGAACTCAGAAATAAATGGTCTTAAAAAGGCTTCCCTTAGGGCAGAGGTATTTGCTTCAGTTTTTCCTTCCACTATCCCTCTGCTTGTAGAAGCTGCAACTGTGCATTTGAAGTTAGATGTAAACCATATGGCATATTTTGGAGGCGCGGGAGATGCACAGCATTGCTCTCCGTGTTCCTGCCTCCTTGCCTTTCTTATGCTGCTGTCTCTGCGTGTATTGCCCTTTCTCCCCAAATGGTACCTGGCCCCAGGTTAAGAAATACTACCATAAGCATTCATTTATTTATAAATTGTAGTCTGGGACAGAAAACAAAAATCTTTATATTCACTTCCAAAATATGTAACTCTTACCTACCCAGTCTGAGATGTGGGGTGTTCATGACCATTGTATTGACCAAGTGAGTTGTAAGCTCAGACTGATGCAAAGACCAGACACATACTCCTTGGGTGGATCAAGCAGGGTTTAATTATCTCAAGGATATGAAAGGAAGTCAGCACAGCCATGATATGTATCACAAAGATCAGCAACATCATTCAGGCCAGATGGAGATTCCAGCTTCTGAAATCCTCACCACTGGGTACGTAGTTACAGATGGTAAGACTGAGTGAGAATCATATTAGTCTTTATGGAGAGTTAATAGTCTTTCTCTTTATATCTAGAATTAAATACATAAGACTGGATCTGTTCTCTCAGTAGAGTAGCCTGGGGATGTGCTGGGGACCACTCCTTTGACACCAGAAGCACCTCCTTCAGCTCAGCTTTATAGTGGAAATAAACAAAGACCAACCAAATGAGAATAAGCAAAGGCTATTTATTCAGAGCGTCTACAGCAAGGGAGCTGGCTACTGTCACTTGCATTTTGGCAGATACTCAAAGGCAGGTAGAAAGGTGGAAAAAAGATAAGGCTTCAGGTAGGCCCTGATTAGAAACTGTGGACATGAGGAAGCTGTAGGCAGGCTGGGGACAAATATTAGGAAAACTGTCTCTGTCTGTCATTAATCAAATCCTGGTCATTTGGGGCCAATTGTTACTGGGGCTATTATCTAGCTTCCTGGACCATCACTAGAGATAGCAGTCTGACTTCCTGCAGGTCTAACTTATAGCAGGCTGGCTTCCTGGGTTGGTTGATTTCCTGGGCAGGTTGTTGCAGGTCGTAGGTGAGAGTTCTGTTTTTATACATGTTCTGGTCATTGCTATTTGTATATTCAATCTCTCAATACAACACTGAATATAATATAGGAGGCACTATGACACAACACAGTACACCTAACCGTGAATAGTGCCCATTCATCATTCTTGGTGCAGGCGTCCTGCTGCATCCTGATCCAAGTATATTCTTAAACTAGTACCGCAGAGCCAGGGGAGGGGTCACTTTCACAGAAGCCTCTGGGAGTCATGCTAACAAATCCTTAGATCAGCTATAGAGGTTATTCTGCAATTGTAAAAATAATATGGGCAGCAAATGGAAGGCAAATTGAAGTGATGATTGGCTTTTCTCACAAAATACCTTTATGGCCATTGTGTTTTATCCACACGCAATGCAACCACTGTGTGAGCCTTTGAAACACCTCTCCATTATTTTTTCTTAGATTGAAGTGATTTAAGACTGCGCCATCCCGATAAAGCTATTCATGGTGTCATAATGGTAAGTCAGACAACTTGCTGAAGGACTTGATGGTGATATATCCTGAGAGTTAAATTGCCCTTGGACGGGATGCCACATGCAGGTGGTCAGACACTCCTTCTGGGAATTGTGGAGGTACTGCTACACCCCTGGCATGGGAGTTTAGATAAGAAGGAAGCAAAAGACACTGAAAAATAAATGAACCAACCGTTCTCCCTTTGGTTTCCTTTGAACAGGAATAGATATTGATTGTTAATGACTGAACTGATTTTTATACATACATTTCAAAACGTAGCACTTCAGTGGCTCTCAACAATGCGTAGTAAGTAATAATAAGGAAATTTTCGCAGTGCTTTGTTACCATTTAGAAACATTTTTACTTGTATTACCAGAGGCCATATTGTTTAAACTTAACCCCCACCCCCAGCTGCCTGACCTGTTGTGCGAATCCCATGTTTCAAGTAATTTCAAATGAGATTGAAGAACAAACTAATTTCAATTCAGTCTAATTAAATAAGCATTTGTTGATGGCGTACCTTGTTCTCAGCACTGTCATCTCACATGATGTCAGAAGATGACATTCCAGGGGCGCCTGGGTGGCTCAGTCGTTAAGCGTCTGCCTTCGGCTCAGGGCGTGATCCCGGCATTATGGGATCGAGTCCCACATCAGGCTCCTCCGCTATGAGCCTGCTTCTTTCTCTCCCACTCCCCCTGCTTGTGTTCCCTCTCTCACTGGCTGTCTCTACCTCTGTCAAATAAATAAATAAAATCTTTTTAAAAAAATAATAACACTAAAAAAAAAAAAAAAGATGACATTCCATTCCTGATCTTGAAAAAGAGGGAAGTACAAATTTAAAAATATGTTAGAAAAGCTTCATAAGAACTGCTAGTAAAATTAAAAATACAATATATACTTTTGGGGCACCCACTGGAAAAAAATTGAATGAATACTTTTAAAGTCAATAGGAATTATAGCAAATAAAGCATAGTCCATAGAGTAGACAGAAATGAAAGTAAAGCAAGAAACCATTGAAAAGAAAGAAAAACATAGTGTAACTAAACAAAAACTAAGTTATGACAACCAAAGAAAATGGCTTAAACTTCCTTTTTGAAAAACAAAGATTGGAGCACCTGGGTGGCTCAGTCAGTCAAGCATCTGACTCTTGGTTTGAGCTCAGATTGTGATCTCAGGGTCCTGAGATCGAGCCCTGCGTCAAGCTCTGCACTCAGTGCAGAGTCTTCTTGAGATTCTCTCTCCCTTTGCCTCTTCTGCTCATGTGCTCTCTCTCTCTTTCTAAAATAAATAAATAAGTCTTTTTTTAAAAAGAAGAAAAACAAAGATTAACTATCTTTTATCTCTAAATGAACACCTCCTAAATAATGTTAGATGGCTAAGAATAAAAACATAAGCCAAGATGCACCAGGAAAACATAAATAACCAAAGAGTATATGTTGCAGTATTAGTATCAAACAAGTATAATTATAATTCAAAAGAAATAAAATGAAGCAAAGGGCATAACTTTACATTAAAAAGAGCGATCAAAATGTCCTCTGTTAGCAAAATTGTAAGAACTAGGCTCACTGGACATTTTAAACTAGCAGCCTTTTTCTGCTCTCCTCTTAGGGTATTCATAAGGGGTAGCATCTAATACTATTCACCTTACAATCTTCCCCATCCATTTGCTGCTCATTAGAGATACTTTTGTACCTCAAAAGGTGGCTCATCATCTTTAGGATTTTTTTGTAACAGTACTTTCTGATAGAAGGAGAGATAAAGAGTTTCACAGACAAAAACTAAAGGAGTTCATGACCACTAAATCAGCCCTGCAAGAAATATTAAAGGGGACTCTTTGAGTGGAAAGCAAAGACCGAAAGTGACAAAGACAAGAAAGGAAGAGAAAATCTCCAGAAACAACAACAAAACAAGTAATAAAATGGCACTAAATACATATCTGTCAATAATTACTCTGAATGTAAATGCACTAAATGTTCCAATCAAAAGACATAGGGTGTCAGAATGGATAAAAAAAAAAGACCCATCTATATGCTGCCTATAATAGACTCATTTTAGACCCAAAGACACCTGCAGATTGAAAGTGAGGGGAGGGAGAAACATTTATCATGCAAATGGACATCAGAAGAAAGCCAGAGTAGCCATACTTACATCAGACAAACTAGATTTTAAACCAAAGACTGTAACAAGAGATGAAGAAGAGCACCATATCATAATAAAGGGGACTATCTAACAAGATCTAACAATTATAAATATTTATGCACCCAACATGGAAGCATGCAAATATATTAAACGATAACAAACATAAAGGAACTCATTGATAGGGGCACCTTGGTGGCTCAGTTGGTTAAGCAACTGCCTTTGGCTCAGGTCATGATCCTGGAGTCCCAGGATGAAATCCCACATCAGTCTCCCTGCCCGGCGGGGAGTCTGCTTCTCCCTCTGACCCTCCCCCCTCTCATGCTCTCTCTCTCTCATTCTCTCTCTTTCAAATAAATAAATAAAATCTTTAATAAAAAAAAAGGAACTCATTGATAATAATACAATAATAGTAGGGGACTTTAACAGCCCACTTACATCAATGGACAGATCATCCAAGCAGAAAATCAACAAGGAAACAATGGCTTTGAATGACACACTGGATAGATTCAGAACATTCCATCCTAAAGCAGCAGAATACACATTCTTTTCACATCACATGGGACTTTCTCCAGAATAGATCACATACCAGGTCACAAATCAGGCCTCAACAAGTACAAAAAGATTGAGATCATACCGTGCATATTTTCAGACCACGACTCTATGAAACTTGAAGTCAACACAAGAAAAATTTGAAAAGACCACAAATACATGGAGGTTAAACAACATGCTACTAAACAATGAATGGGTCAACCAGGAAATCAAAGAAGAAATTTAAATATACATGGAAACAAATGAAAATGAAAACACAATGGTTCCAAACCTTTGGGTTGTAGAAAAAGCTGTCCTAAGAGGGAAGGATACAGCAATACCTACCTCAAGAAGCAAGAAAAGTCCCAAATAAACAACCTAACCTTACACCTAAAGGAGCTAGAGAAAGAACAACAAATGAAGCCTAAAGCCAGCAGAAGAAGGGAAATAATAAAGCTTAAAGCAGAAATAAATGACATAGAAACTAAAAGAAAGCAATAGACTAGATCAATGAAACCAGGAGCTGGTTCTTTGAAAACATTAATAAAATTGATAAACCTCTAGCCAGACATATCAAAAAGAAAAGAAAAAGGACCCAAATAAGTAAAATCACAAATGAGAGAGGAGAAATCACCACCACCACAGAAATGCAAACAATTATAAGAAAATATTATGAAAAACTATATGCCAACAAATTGGACAACCTGGAAGAAATGGATAAATTCCTAGAAACATAGAAACTACCAAAATGGGAAGAAATAGAAAACTTGAACAGCCTGGTAACCAGCAAAGAAACTGAATCAGTAATCGAACAAACAAAAGTCTAGGGTCAGATGGCTTCACAGGTGAGTTCTACCAAACATTTAAAGAGATAATACCTATTCTTCTCAAACTATCCTAAAAAATACAAAAGGAAGGAAAACTTCCACATCCATTCTATGAGTCCAACATTACCCTGATACCAAAACTAGATAGAGACTCCATTACAAAAGAAAACTGCAGGCCAATATCCCCAGTGAACATAAGATATTGTCCATTGTTCTCAATGAACCAATCCACCTGAATCCAACACTACATGAAAAGAATCATTCACCACAATCAAGTGGGACTTATTCCTGGGCTGCATGTGTAATTCAATATTCACAAGTCAATCAACATGATATGCCACATTAATAAAAGAAAGGATAAGAGCCATATGATTCTTTCAATAGATGCAGAAAAAGCATTTGAAAAGTACAACATCCATTCATGGTAAAAACTCTGAACAAAGTAGGGTTAGAGGGAACATACCTCAACATAATAAAGGCCATATATGAAAAACCTACAGCTAATATCATCCTCAGTGGGGAAAAACTGAGAGCTTTTCCCCTAAGGTCAAGAACAAGACAAGGATGTCCACTTTCACCACTGTTGTTTAACACAGAACTTGAAGTCCTAGCCACAGCAGTCAGACAACAAAAAGAAATAAAAGGCCTCCAAATCTGTAAGGAAGAAGTCAAACTTTCACTATTTTCAGATGACACAATACTCTCTACAGAAAACCCAAAAGACTCCACCAAAAAAATTGCTAGAACTGATACATGAATTCAGTAAAGTCTCAGAATACAAAATCAACATACAGAAATCTGTTGCATTTCTATACGCTAAAAATGAAGCAGCAGAAAGAGAAATCAAGGACTCAATCCCACTTACACTTGCACCAAAACCCTAAGATACCTGGGAATAAACCTAACCAAAGACATAAAAGACCTGTACTCTGAAAACTATGAAACACTGATGAAAGAAATTGAAGATGACACAAAGAAGTGGAAAAACATTCCAAACTCATGGCTTGGAACAACAAATATTGTTAAAATGCCTACGTTACCCAAAGAAAGCTATACATTTAATGTAATCCCTATCAAAATACCAACAGCATTTTTCACAGAACTAGAACACGCAATCCTAAAATTTGTGTGGAACCACAAAAGACCCCTAATAGCCAAAGCAATCTTGAAAAAGAAAAGCAAAGCTGGAAATATTACAATTCCAGACTTCAAGTTATATTACAAAACTGTAGTGATCAAGACAGTATGGTACTGGCACAAAATAGACACATAGATCAATGGAATAGAATAGAAAACCCAGAAATGAACCCTGAATTATATGGTCAATTAATCTTCAACAAAGGAGGAAAGAATACGCAATGACGAAAAAAACAATATCTTCAACAAATGGTGTAGAAAAAATTGAACAGCAGGGGAATGAAACTGGACCACTTTCATACATCACACACAAAAATAAACTCAATACAGATTAAAGACCTAAATGTGAGACCTGAAACCATAAAAATCCTAGAAGAGAGCACAGGCAGTAATTTCTCTGACATCGGCCATAGCAGCATTTTTGTAGATGTTTCCTGAAGCAAGGGAAATAAAAGCAAAAATAATATAATAAAAAAATATTATTAAAAAAAGTGAAAATAAACTATTGGGACTTCATCAAGATAAAAAAAACTTCTGCACAGCGAAAGAAACAATCAACAAATCTAAAAGGCAATCTACAGAATGGGAGAAGATATTTACAAGTGACATATCTGATAAAGGGTTAGTTTCCAAAATATATAAAGAACTCATAAAACAACACCCAAAGTTGTAATAATCCAGTTTAAAAACAGGCAGAAGACATGAATAGACATTTTTTCCAAAGAAGACATACAGATGGCGAACAGACGTGGAAAAGATGCCCAATATCACTCATCGTCAGGGAAATAAAAATTAAAATTACAATGAGATACCACCTCATACCAGTCAGAATGGCTAAAATTAACAACACAAAAAACAACAGGTGTTAGCAAGGATGCAGAGAAAGGGGAACCCTCTTACACCGTTGGTGGGAATGCAAGCTGGTGCAGCCACTCTGGAACACAGTATGGAGGTTCCTCAGAAAGTTAAAAAGTAGAACTACCTTATGATCCAGCAATTGCATCACTAGATATTTACCCAAAGGATACGAAAATCTTATTTGAAGGAATACATGCACCTTGATGTTTATAGCTGCAATGTCCACAATAGCCAAACTATGGAAAGAGCCTAAATGTCCATCAACTGATGCATGGATAAAGAAGAGGTGGTATATTTATTTATGTGTGTATATATATATGTACACACACACACACACACACATATATGGCAATGATGTGAATGGAGCTAGAGAGTATTATGCTAAGCAAAATAAGTCATTCAGAGGAAGACAAATACCATCTGATTTCACTCATATGTAGAATTTAAGAAACAAAACTAAATAAACATGGGGGGAAAAGAGAGAAAGGAAAATCAAGAAACAGACTCTTAACTATAGAGAACAAACTGATGGCTACCAGAGGGGAGGTGGGTGGGGGGATGGGTTAAATAGGTGGTGGGGATTAAGGAAGACGCTTGTGATGAGCACCAGGTGTTCTATGTTGAACCACTAAATTCTACACCTGAAAATAATATTACATTCTATGTTAACTAACTGGAATTTAAATAAAAACTTGAAAAATTAACAATGAATAAAATAAAAATAAAATAAAAGTAATACTTTCTGAAATATTTATTTTAGTTTTCTGTTGCTGCATAACATTACCAAAAATGTAATGGCCTAAAACAGTGTTTGTTAGCTCACAGTTCTGTAAGTCAGAAGTGGGGCAGGCTTCACTGGGTTCTCTAGGATCTCACAAGGCTAAGATCAAGATATCAGCTAGACTGGGCGCTTATCTGAAATCTCTAGGGAAGAAATCACTTCCAAGATCATTCTGGTTGTTGGCAGAATTCATTTCCCTGCAACTGTAGCACTGAGGTCTCCATTTTCCTGCTAGCTGTCAGCTGCACACGACTCTTAGAGCTCCTAGAGGCCACTCTCCCTTCCTTCATTTGGGCCCCTCCATCTTCAAAACCAGCAACAGTACCTGGAATCCTCTTGTTTTGTTTTTTTGTTTTTTTTTTCACTTTTTAAGTTTTATTTTAATTCCAATCAGTTAACATGCAGTGGTATATTAGTTTCAGGTGTACAATGTAATGGACTCCTTCTATTTTAGATCTTTCTTTCTCTTCTGCCACCAGACAGAAAACTCTCTGCTTTCACAGGGCTCATGTGGTTAGATAGGTCCACCCAGATAATCTCCCTTTGATTAACTCAAAGTCAACTGACTAGTACTCTTAATTGCATCTGCAGAATCTCATTTGTCATGTAATATAACATAATCACAGGTGTAATATTGCATTCATTATATTCATACTCCCTCATATTAGGGAAGGAAATCTTGGTGGAGGACATGGATTTTGGGACTCTAGCTGCCACATTGCTCGTAGGCTTCTCTTCACTTACTGCCACGTGAATCCTAAAGGCTCAGCAGCCTTTACAACTATTTTGGAGTCTCTTAATTTTACCAAAATTTGAATTTCTGTTTTCCATATTTTTGTGGCTTTCAGATTTCCATGGTAAGAGGAAACTGCCAATGCGTCCATGTTCATGTTAAAAATTTCTCTGACCATTTTTGATAGTGATTTATCCCTTCATCAGGTGGTTTTATAACTCTAGGATTTGTTTCTTTGGAATTTTGATTCAGATTAGCCAACATGCTGCATCTGATAATTCAAGCATTTGAGTTGGGGGGGGGTGATTGGTAGTAGGGGACTTAAATCTATTATTTGTTGTTTTTGCTTATCCTACCTTATTTCCTTCTGTGTTTCCCAATAACATCTTGTGAGCTCACCCTTGTTGAATTTAATCTGGGGGAATCCTGAGAATATAAATTGGGGATACTTGCTTTGGCGAGGATTTGTATTTTTTTATTTTTAAAGATTTCAGGGGCACCTGGGTAGTGCAGTCGTTAAGCGTCTGCCTTCGGCTCAGGGCGTGATCCCGGCGATCTGGAATCGAGCCCCACATCAGGCTCTTCTGCTGGGAGCCTGCTTCCTCCTCTCCCACTCCCCATGCTTGTGTTCCCTCTGTCGCTGGCTGTCTCTCTGTCAAATAAATAAATAAAATCTTTTAAAAAAAAAGATTTCATTTATTTGAGAGAGAGATAGCACATGAGAGAGAGAATGAGCAGGGGGAGGGGCAAAGGGAGAGGGAGAAGCAGGCTCCTCACAGAGCAGGGAAATCCACGAGGGGCTGGATGCAGGCTTGACCCCTGGGTCCCCAGGATCATGACCTGAGTCAAAGGCAGATGCCCAACCGCTCAACTGACTGAGCCACCCATGCACCCCCGAGAATTTGTATTTTCATAGACCCCTTCTGTTGTTGCTTCGAAGGCTCCAGGCTTAATGCAGAACACTTGATAATGAGCTTTCAACCTTGCCAGAGGTCCAAAGCTTAGTCACAAGATGGTAGTTCCGATCCAAGTATTAGCCCCAGGGCATGCATATATTTTGAATTTTTTATTTCTCCCTGATCTTGTTTCAGTTCTTCTGTTTTCTCTTTCTCTTCCTCCCTCCTTCCCTTTCTTCCTTCCTGTCTCTTATCCTTTCTTTCTTCCTTTCTCCCATGCTTATGTTGTGCTAATAAAGGCAAAGAATCAAATGTGTGGGACACAGTGGTAGCCCTACTGTAGTTGGCATTGGTCAGAGTAAAACAGTGTGCTCTTTCCTGAGAATCACTTTTTAAGGGGATCAGGATCAAACTGATGCACATCCGGAGGTTTTCAGCCAAAATGAATATGAAAAATACGTAGGTTTGTTTACTTTGTTCACCTGCGAAAAGAGAAGGCATGTTAACTCTCTTCATGTATCTGAAAGGGTTTTTCACAAGAGAGAAATAAAGCTTATCTTTTATCTTCCAGAAGCCGAACCAACAAGTGCATCTAGCAGAAGGTTCATGTTAGCTCAGCATAAGATGGAATTTACGATTATACTTGTACGAAACTGGAATGGGCTGCCTTTGTGAATCGTGAGCTCTCTCCTCTGGGTTCATGTAGAGGTAGGTAGGATAGGTCTCCTTAGCAGTATTCTAGAGGCCAGGAGTACCCTTCTCCCTTGGCTAAGATGCTATACCATGTAACTTTCACTCTCCCGGTGAGCTCAGATTCTAGGCTTGTTCATTCCGTGACTCTTATAAATTTAGATAGAAAGGAAGAAATTATAGCCATCTGGAAAATAAAAAACATTTATGCCACATTCTGAGTGTAATGGAAGGAAATTTTGTGTCACAGTACTGAAGAAACTTTTCCAATTGGTGAATCGGAGTAATCATTAGTATTTTTTACTTCTAAAATAGTCTTCCCTGTAATGTGCCAAGAAGAAAAGGCAATTAATTTTTACACAAAATATTCTCCTCATGCATATCCACACTGGGAGAAAATATGATGCATTTTTTAATAATAATAAGGTTCAGTCAGAAATAGAATTTAGTTCATCTTAAACTAAATAGAATAGACACTGGTAAATGAGAAGAGATGACAGTGCATGAGCTATATAATTACATTTAAAATACATTTCAGGGTAGTTTCCTTTAATATTAAAACTGTAATTCTTGATAGAAATGGATACAGGCTTTTTGAATATTTTTGTAAAGGATATTGAGATCTTGGTATTTTTGTTCTTAGAATTTTATATGAACATAAAATCACACTTGTTCTAAAGTCATCACTTTAGGGAAAACAACACATTTAACCTTTCACTGTGGAATAAAAGCTTATGTTGAAATGTTTTAGAAATTCAGATACCCTTTACATTCTCTGGATTCTAGAGTGACAAGAGAAATCTGAGGAAGAAAGATTCAAGTCCCCTAGTCCTATTAGGGACAGTGAACACACCACAGTGGGGTGGGGTTACTCTGAGAAAGGAAAATCAATCCAGACACAGAGTAGATGAGAGTAAACGAAAGGCAAAATGGGAGCCAGATGTTTTTCAGGACAAAAATGAAATTTGATCCCAAGTGACAGGCAAAGGGATGAGAGACCCAAACTATTTGACTGTATTTTATGAAAGCTTTGGGAGAATGGAATTGTATAATTTCAGAGGAAATTAACAAGGGGGGGTATTTTGGAAACATACTGCTAGCCCAGCCTTACAAACAACTTAATGCCTTAAGTTGAAAAGCCATGACATATCTAGAGGAGACAAAAGTTACAGAAGTAAAGGACATAATACTGTAGTCCTACTAGAGAGTTCAGGCTCCTGAAAACAAGAATATATATACATATGTAGTATCTGTAGTAGGATAAGATTAAGAACCTTCCTTGGAGTCTAAAGATAAGAATATAAGACTGGCTTTGTCTCTGGTTGTGTGATTTAGTTTACTCATCTTAGAAATAAAAATGCCAATATGAACCCCACATTATTTTTGTAAGGGCCAGGTAAGAGAATATATCTGAAAATATTTTATGAAGTGTCTACACTACAGATACCCACTGCCTACAGTGGGTATCTGTTGTTTTTGCCTATCAGGCATGCTTTCCCATTATTTTGAGAATCAATCTGTTTTTCCCTTTAGTCCAATCCCATACTTTCAGTCTAGATTAGTCAGAAAGGGCAAACCTCCCTCGGGAGGGGAGACCATGACACAGATCAAGCTGGGGAGCATACTAATCAACCCTGGGCCTTGAGCTAGTGGTTTTTTTTAGAACAATCACGAGTCAGGTCAGGCCAATCAGTTTCTAGGACTTTTGTTGGAGCTAGAGGAAAGAGGAACACTTTATGTTATGAGAGGGTAGGGAAGCAATGTAAGTTGTTAGCCACTGGGGAGAGAATAAGCCATTCTCAGCCATTTGCCTGAAAATAAGCTTACCCAAGAAGGAAAGCAAAACCAAGAAATAGTGAAATAGCATCCCAAGACATCATCAACTCCTGGGATTCATATATGCTTGAAGCCAGAATTGCCCCTGTAATTTCCATCTATATGAGTCCGTAAACTCCTCTTTTTGTCCTAACTCGTTAGATTTGGCTTTGTGTCATTGGTCGTCAAAACTGTACTATATGAGTCACTATGATTAGGGAAACTTTAACTAGAAATTATTAGTGTTACTTGGAAACTCTCCACACCTAATGTATACTAAAGCAATTACAGTTGCCCCTTAAACAATGGAGGGGTTGGGGTTAGATTTCCTTGATTGGCTCTGTCATGGGTCCTATGAAGTCATACACAATGTCTAGACAGTTCTTTCCAGCAGGAATTTATTGTTTTTTGGGCTTGATGGTTCTCATAGTTGTTGGTTTTTTTTTTTTTTTTTTTTTT
>NW_024426008.1:17686403-17723946 GCF_017311325.1 Ursus maritimus | reverse complement strand
TTTTTTTTTTTGTTTTTTTTTTTTTTTTTTTTTTTTTTTTTTTGTAACAACAGTGGCATCTTTAATGGTATAATCTTTCCAGACTTTCTTGATGTTCTCTGTATTGGGTTTCTCTTTCATAGAATTGACAATCATTCCCATAGAGTAGTGTGTGTACTGAGCCTTAAAGGTCCTTAGGAAACCCTGATCAACAGTGATTAGAGATGTTGCATTTGGGGGCAAGTAGACCACTTTCATGCTGTCAGTGTTGAACTCATGGGAATCTGGGTGGCCAAGGGCATCATCCAATATCAAAAGAAAATATTTCCTGACTTCAGGGACAAAGCATCATGATGGCACCAGCTCAGAAAAAAGGGTTCTTGTTGTCCAGACCTTCTTGTTGTACATCCAGAAGACTAGAAGCTGGTGTTTATCTTTTCTCTTCAAGGCTCAGGGGTTAGCAGCCTTTTAGATAAGGGCAGTCCTGATCATAAACCAGACTGCATTTGCACAAAAGACTGAGTTAGCCTATCCTTTCTGCCTTAAATCTTGGTGCTAGCTTCTCTTCCTTACTAACACATTTTTTTAAAGAAAGATTTTATTTATTTGAGAGAGAGAGAGAGCCCGAGAGAGAGCACAAGAGGAGGGGAGGGGTGGGGAGAGGCAGAGGAAGAGACAGAAGCAGGCTCCCCACTGAACAGGGAGCCCAACATGTGGGTTGATCTCAGAACCCCAGGATCATGACCTGAGCTGAAGGCAGACACTCAACCAACTGAGCCACCCAGGCGCCCCCCCTTACTTAATACATTTTTATGGCAATTTTCCCCCCAGAATAGGGCACTTTCTTCTGTATTAACTATCTGTTCAGGCAGATATCCTTTCTCCTCAATGATTTTCTTAATGGCATCTGGGAATTTGTCTGCTGCTTCTTGGTTGGCAGAAGCTGCCTCTCGGTATCTTGACATTTCTTAAACCCAAATCTTTTATTTTTTTATTATTTTTTTATTTTTTAAGTCATCTCTCCACCCAATGTGG
Source organism: Ursus maritimus (assembly GCF_017311325.1). Classification (NCBI taxonomy): domain Eukaryota; kingdom Metazoa; phylum Chordata; class Mammalia; order Carnivora; family Ursidae; genus Ursus; species Ursus maritimus. Next base: position 17,722,932 of record NW_024426008.1, on the reverse strand, counting down.
GGCTTGAACTTACAACCCTGAAACCAAGAGTCTCATGTTCCACCAACCGAGCCAGCCAGGCACCCCTAAAGCCAAACCTTTTTAAAATTATCAAACCATCCTTTGCTGGCATTAAATTCTCGAGCTTTAGATCCTTCACCTTCCTTTTGTTCTAGTTGTCATGTAGTGACTTTGCTTTTTCATGAATCATATTAGAGTAGATAAGGATGGCTTTCTTAAAGCAATCCTGCATCCACATACAAGCTGCATTTTCAAAATGATATAAAAAGGTATTTCGCAGAAAGTGCAGGGTTTTCATGCCTGCTGGCAAAGCTGCAGCAACAGCTTCACAAATTTTCCTTTTTTTTTTTTTTTTTTGTTTAAATTGTGCTTATGCTGAACTCCTTTATCTTGAAATGGTGGGCAACCACAGCTGCAGACCTCAGTCTGTGGTACACATCAAGCAAATCATCTTTTTCTTGTAATGTCATGACTTCTTGGGACTCTTGGGAGCACTTCCAGCATCACTAGTGGCACTTCCAGTGGGTCCCGTGGTGTTATTCAAGGTTTATAACGTTGCACTAAACATGATGAAAACGATGTGAGAACCATGAGAGATGGCTTTTTACTGTGCAGCACAATTTACTGGAGAGCCAAAGTGCTCAAGTGGAAATGTTCAGCGTCATAGGACGTTGGAAGAGGGTGCTCACGACACTTGAGCTCGCTGCAGGAGCAATGGGAGGTGGCTACCAAATTATTACCTTAGTACAGTAGGTACTACAATTAATTTTCTGCAGTTATGGCTTAATACAGCATCTTTACACTTGCTCACATTTCTCTTGACTGCAAATGGCACTATGTATGGTCTGTAAGTGTGTGCATAAGCTCTGATAAATTTTAACTTTTCTTTAACAGATTTGTATATATTTTATAGTAGTAAACAATAAAAGAGACTAGTATCTACATATATATTTAAGAATTCATGACATACCGACTGTTTTCTTAATTTTTCGATATTTCTAGGTTACAGTTTGCAAGTTTTTTCAAATTGTCACAAATCTCCGAAAACTTTTCCAATATATTAATTGAAAAAATTCCTTATGTAAGTGGACGTGTGCAGTTCATAACTGAGTTGTTTAAGGGTTAACTATACTAATTGGTCATAGAATGGGTGCTAAGAATATAAATGATTGTTTGGTCTTGAAAATCCTTACTCTAAGTCTGCTTCCTTTGTTATTATTTTTTAACATTATCATACTTGCTTTATTCCTGCCCTGGCCCTTTAGAAAATGATCTTTTCCCTGAAATAATCTGAAAACCTCTGTAGTTTAAAGCAACCTAAACATGATGCTGTAGAAAGAGATTTAATGAACAGAGGAAATAGCACCACAAGTCTGGCGTATGCCAGCCAAACGCAAGAAACTCAACCTCGTGCAGCACTCAGACAGTCCTTTAAGGTTCTGGAAATTCTCCAGCTTCTTCCCTGAGCTCCCGACCTCTACTCCAGACTGGTGACTGGGCATCCTCAGCTGTGTGTGTGGTGTACTCACCAGCCAGAAAACTCCTGCACACACCTGATCCTCTGGGGGAAGCCTTTCAGTGGGTTTCTTACCAGCCTGCTCACCATGCATCTGGGAGTGGGACTTGTGGGGACATGGGAAAATGTCCATCACCGTCAGGAGCAAAAGGAGCCCAAATCCAGTTTCTTTTCTCTGAGCTTCCTCCCTGGGAGAGGATGTTCCTTTATGCAGAGTTAAGAGCATGAGAAACAGAAAGCCACAACAATACTGAACTTAATTTCAAGTACCTCTCCTTTCCTAAGAATGGTTAACTGGTAGATACATGGTCTCATTCTTGTCGCTAATAAACAGTAAAGGTGCCAAGAAACCAAAGCAGCACAGGGTAGAAAAGGAAGAAACCAAGGGTTTAGATCATTTGTGAAAATGGATATTCAGTCTTTGAATAATTAAAGATATCCAATCTGTAGAATGTTAAAGAACTCCCTAATCTACATTTATGTTAGAGGATGTTATTACTAATCCAGGACATTAAAATTTTATCATAATAGTTATGGACAGTTCTGCCAAAGAATCTCACTTATTGGCTATCAAAATAAGGAAATGCTGAATTATAGAATACCATATTTTGAATATTTAATAAATTAATCCTCTCTGCTGATAGTAGGAGTTCTAGAGATCATGCCTGTTGCATGACAGCACTTAGTCAATATGCTAATTAATAATTGTTTGAGAGCAAGTCAATGCCTAATAGGTTTACAAACCAAATTAGAAGTACAGAGAAATCATACTCAAGGTTAAATTCATTTTTAAAAAGACCATTGGTAGTTATGAATACTTAAAGGAAAGGAAAGAAGATTGGAGCTTTTGTCAGAGTTGACTCTTTTGAGAGTTCTTGGGTCATTAAATGGGAGCTTATTCATATAATTTTGGCCCTGGTATCTGGATCTCATTATTTTTCTTTCATATTTTTCACATAACTGAATTGTACCAGATTATCTTGGGTGCCCAACAACAGATTCTGACTCTGAAATCCATTTCACTTCTCGAAGGAGGAAGAAGGGGAGGAGGAAATAGAGAGGGAAGGAGAAGAGAAAGAAGGGGAGGGAAGAAGAAGAGAAGGAGTAGAGCATCGGAAAGGAAAGGATAAAGGGAGGAAATGTGGGAAAAGGGAAAGAAGGGTGAGAGGGAGGAGGAAAGGATGGAAGTGGGGACGTGGAAGGAGTGGGGAAGACCAAAAATCTCATTCATTTTGACATTGGTGGTAGACTCTAACTTTTTTGTATAAAACATTCTCAAGTGAACCCCGAGATGTATATGTAGTGGGTGACGGGAGCTCCCTATTCCTGGAGAATTAAAAAAATATGATGCTATCAATCCTTGATTAGGACATAGATACTTAATTTTAAACTTCTGAGTATTATATAATTTAAATACAAATTGGGGTTTTTTTTTTATAGATTTAAACGATTCAACATGGAGATAGTACAAGGTAATTTTCTTACAGAATTAGATTTTTGTTTTCTCAGCTTAATTGCATGATATTTGGTAGAAGAAAGTTTAATGCTGGGGGGAGAATAGGCTGATAGTGACTTTGGAAGGTTCTGGGCAGGTGCTTTCCTGGAATTGAGCCGATGATCGTTAAGACAGAAAGAGAAAGGAGATGCTGTAGAGGTTTGCCCCTGTGGCCATTTACATCTGGCTGGTTTACATCTGTTTTAGGTTTGCTGTTCTGGTCAGGTCTTCTTGGCAACTTCTTAAATAATCTGATAAAACGGATAAATATATTAGAGTAGCCTCACATGATAGGGGTTCCCACTTCCTGAGTTGGTCTGCCTGCAGTTTCCTGTAGAAAGTCCTGTTTCAGCCACTTGAACTATAATTTTCTTACCCCAAGGATATTATGGTGAAAAGAGATTAATCTAAATAGAAGGCATTGCTTTAATCCCTACACTTCATTGGTTTGATGAAGTTTGAGGAAAACAGGAATAACTCAAGTGTGTTGAGGATCAGTGATTTCACATTTAAAAAGCATAAAGCTTATTAATGGTCTTGAAGAGAAAAGATTTCATATGAATACAAAACCATCATTGTCACTGGTAACATATCCAAATATCTTGCCAACATTTTTCTGATTCAGACTGTTAAATTTCATATTAAAATACAATAAAAAGATACTCATTTGAAAAACCCTTGTAAACAGACAAAGCTTGAAAAACAGAACGTATATTTAGGAAACTCCACACAAACAAGCACATTTTAGGGCGCTTTTCCAAGTGATAAGGGCAGAGTTAGGATGTAACAATAGCAGTAGTAGTTGAAATTTAATTGAGAGCTAAGCATCCATTAGGCACTGTTCCACCTGCTTTCAATATATTATCTTACATAATTCTCACAAAACCCTTCTGTTCTCTTCCTATTTCATCGATAAGCAATCAGCAAAGCAAAAATTCCACAGAATGTACTGGTGTATACAAAGAGAATGGAAGGAGTCTGAACTTGAGGGTGTCAGAGAGTCAATCTCATATATCCCAACACAAGGATATTGAAAAGTGTTTAGTAGACACAGAAGACATAAATCTGGTAAAGTTGGTATAAAGGGGAAAAAGTATAACAAAAAAGCATATTCATAGACTAAACTAGGCTTCAGCTTGGTTTAAGGAACTCTAAAATAATAAGCTACATTTGTTTTAAATCTCTGTAGTACCCATCCATGTACCTCAGAAAGGGCTTGACTCTGGACAGCCTCTGTCTCTGAGTCAAACTGGCTGCAGAAACCTGACATCTTGGTCGTGTATATATTATGTTGCCATCACTTTAAGCATAAGCAAAGTAAATACACTTTAAGCATAAGTAAAATAAAATTTTAAAAAACAGATGGTAGTAATGATGGTAATATTTTTGGAGTGACAGCAACATGTTTTGCTTTGTTTGGGCAGAATTAAGCTTAACACGGATCTTATTTAGCCTTTTCAAGTTAATTTCTATTTTTCTTTTTCATTTCTTCAAGAAGAAAAGGGCTAAAATAGCGCTCAGTACTCACTAGCATTTTTCTGGTGACAGTGGACTATTTATCTGGTTTTAAATAACATGGCTTAACTGTGGCTGTCAGTAAAATAAGGGCCTTAGCATACCACAGGCACCCACACTAGGTACCACAGGCCACAGAGAAGCACTTAGTAGTTGTGTGTAATCAAATTTGTGAAAACTGATCCAGAAGACCACTTCATTATTTATAGGAGTGCTATATAATAAATCTTTTGCAAACTATAGAATCCATTTGTAATGTGAAATGTCTCTTAATTTGTGTTTTTAAGTTTGTATTTTTGTGTATATGTAGTCTTTATAAAGTAAGACACTTCTGGAATTTATGGAAGCCCAGGTAAATCTACAGTACTCAAAGGCAGTATTCATTCTCATACTCTGAAATGATGCCATGTATTAAGCATCATGCCAGGTCAGAGGGATGGCCATGATGAAGTCCACTAATGCTCTTATGGTGCTCAACTCAGCTGGGGAGGAGAATTCTGATGTGTTAAATATTCCTCTCTTAGAAAGTCAAAGATGAAATAAGCACCTTCCTTCTACAAAGCAGCTATCCAATCATTTCTTGAAAGCAGTGCCATAGGTAATCTTTTTGAAATCTCCTCGTCACATATTAACACAATAATGTAATAAATTTGTGTTGTCATAAAGTATCAAGTGTGAAAATGAGAACTGGCAGGTCTCAGGGAGCTGAATGCCCTGGAGCCCTAAACTGTACCTTAGAGTTGGGTCTTTCAGCGTTACAGCCTGAAGGGACCTCAGATTCTTGTGTCTACCCTGCCCCCTTCTCCGTCCCATCCCGTACTGTTTTTTCAGAGGAAGAAACTCGTGCTCACAAAGGTTGAGAAATCAGTCAAGGCTTTTTCATCCCCAGACTTTTTAGCTGATTTGCTGAATGATTATGCTCGTCCTTCTCAGAAAAGCTATATAAATGACATATTTTAGGGTTTGAGGGGTGTTCTCTTGCTCCCTTTTAATTAAACTTACATGCTTGTAAGTAGAAGGTGTGGTGGCAACAGATGATGGATGGTAAAAAGAACTTCTGCAAGGATGGTCGGAGCAGACCTGCTCTGGGCTCAGGTCCCCTAAGCCCTTAACTGACCCGCCGGTCCCCCTTAACTCCGCCGGCCACTCTCAGGTTTAGGCTGGTGGTAGGGTGAAACTACAGATTCCAGGAGGCCGAGGATGTCCCTCCCAGCCTCTCCGTAGGCGGGTTGCTCCCCTCGTTGCATTCTGGGAAATGTAGTTTCTTTCTAATCAGTAACCACTGTGTCTGGGAAACCAGAGCTATTAGGTTTGAGGGATCCGCCCCTCCACTGGCCCCGCCCTCTCCATTGACCCCGCCCCAGGTTGCTCAGGAGATGAGAGACGCCGAATCCTGATCGGTGTTGGGTGGGGAGCAGAATAGGTGCGGAAAGAAATCCTCCGAGGTCTGAATGTGGCCGGCCTCAATGGAGCGCTCTGGCAGTTCCTGCCAGGACTGGTGCAGCAGTAGGCAATACTGGTTTGAGCTCGGACCCATGGACTTGCTGGAGCGCAAGGGCTCCCTCACCCTCCGCTCCCATCACAAGAAGTACTCGAAACCCGTGTTGGTGTATTCTTGGTGAGCGAGCTCTCTGCAGTTCCCGGCTGCTGGGGGAAGGGATGGGGAGGAGAGGAAAGGACAGTAATAGAAAGAGGGCAAAGGTGTTGAGGATGGAATAAACAGATAAGAGAATGAAAAAAGAGGAAGAGAAGAGCAGAGAAAGGAAAAAGGAAGAGGTGAGAAAGAAAAAGATGAGACAAGTGAGCTAACTAGGAGAGGAGACAAGGGAGAAAAAAGAAAGGGAAGAAAGATCTTCAAAGGAGAGATAAAGAGGGTGGGAGTGAGAGCTGGGGCAGCAGGAAGAGATAGGAAAGCCTCCAAGAGCAGCTCCCCAGACATACTGAGACCTGCTGCAGCAGCTCCCTGTCCACCAGAGGTCATAGATCACCCTCACAGACGATGGAGGTGAGGGTTTTTGCAGAGGCCTAGAAATCACATTTCTGAGATAACATTACTTATTCATAAAAGGAAGGGTCGGTTAGGGAACAGCAGGAGGGAGATGAGTTAATTTGTCTAAACCCTCCTTGATCCTATTCATTCATGTTATGTATGTGAACCCTGCAATTTCTGTCTTGCAAACTTTCTACGGCTTACCCACTTTCCTACAAGTCCACTCCCCTACTTTTAATTCCCTTTCCTAAAACTAACTCTCTGCCTGTTTTGAACTCAGTGTGAGAGGCTAGATAGACTTGGGATCCAAAGCTATATTGGGAAGTAGAAAATCCTCTTTTAGCCTCATACAGGGGTTACCTCATAGATCTCAAGCAAAACACTTAGCTCTTCCATGATTTTGTTACTCTATAAAGATGTAGGTCATAATATAAATCACTATTAGAAATTGCTGTTAAAGACAAAGACCTTTTTCAAGTGGGCAGTGTTTCTGCTCTCTTCTGCCCTACCATGATTTGTGGACATCGTAGACATCAGTAGCAAAACCACAGAAGAACATACATGAGAAGGAGATGAGGAATTTGGTAGAGGAGAAGTGTGGTCTAACACGGAAAGTCATTCTGGTCACTGCTGAAAATGTAGAGTTCTTATGCTGTTAGTTTTAGAAAGAATGTTGGGAACAGGAAGAAATAAATTCAACAAACATTAATGTATCATGTACTTTGCTATGTGTTGGAGACACAGAGACAGATAAAATGGGTTCAATGAGTTAATTTGTCTAAAGCATTTAACGCCTTGCCTGTACGTAGTAAGCAGTCAAAAATATATGGCAGCTAAAAAAAAAAAATATACAGCTAATACTAATTTTTTAGGATAATATAATGGTTAAACACTTGGACTCCAGGTTTGAATATCAACTCTGCAGCATGTGCTATGGCAAGTCATATGACTGCTCTAGGCCTCTGTTTCTGCAACTGTAAAATGGCGATGATAGGATTATTGTAAGATTAAACATGGTATTGTGTGTGAAGCACCTTTTAACATGTAGCGTGGCACATAGTAAGCACAGTAAAGGTTATATACATGTATTAGGACATGGTCATGGATGTCAAGGAATTTCACAGATCTGTAAAGGAGAATGCCATTAAATTCAGTATAATCTGATTTGTGCAAAATAGAGGTGAGTATAAGAGGTAAAGGTAACAAGAAGAGGTGTGTGTGTGTGTGTGTGTGTGTGTGTGTGGTTTCCTGAGCAGGGTTTAGAAGGACGAATAGGAGCTCCATAGATACACAAAAGAGAACATGCTCTCACAGGCAAGTGCAATGGACGACAAAGAAGCAACCTCATAGGGAAAAAGAAATAGTTCTCCAAAGTCCGGAGTACAATCGATCCTCATTATTTGCAGATTCTGTATTTGTGAATTTGCCTTCTTGCTAAAATGTATTCATAACCCCAAATCAATACTCATGGTCATTTATGGACATGTGCAGAGAGGCACAATTTTTTAGTCACTCTCCACCCCCACACCCCCTCAACCCTCCAGACTGAGATCAGACAAAGTGACACTCTGCATTCTTGTTTCAGCTCTCATACTGTAAATAAGTAAGTTTTCTTTTTTCATGATCTATTTAGCATTTTTGTGCTTTTCATTGGTAATTTCATTGTCGATATAGCCCCCATACTGCTGGAGTGCTATCTAGTGTTATGTGCAAGAAGGCTGTGATGTGCGTTGTGGAGAAAATATATGTTGCACAAGCTTCATTCAGTCACGAGTTATTGTGCTGTTGGCTGTGAGTTCAATGTGAGTGAATCAGCAGAATATATTAAATAAGGTATATTTAAGCTTAAACATACATAAAACCAGGTTATATATTGATTGGTTTATGAAAATATGAGAAGAGGCTTATAGACACCTACTCCTTTATTTCCCCAGGAGCAGTCATTTGGTATTTGCTAATTATTTGTGACAACTTTATAGAATATAACAACCTAAATAATGAGAGTTGGTCATAAAATGTGAGAAATACTTGATTTCTTTGAGCTGGCTGTGCTGTTGGCATCCTTGCTTCCCTTCCATATCCAAGCAGTCACCAAAATCTATCTTAAGAAAAAACAAAAACCTACATAAAGTTCAAATTATATAAACTTCCAAATGAATAATCTGATCAACTATTTTGTTTTTATGCATTCTGGTCATAATTGTTTGCTTTCTATTAACTTATTTTATTATATATTAAAACTTATTAAATTTTAATCTTTTATGAGTGATTTTTATTTAATTGGTGAATACTTACTATCTATGATATACCATTCAAGTGACCTCTCAACTGAGTATTTGATCAATTAAATGACTGTACCTCTAGGTTTGCAAGTAGAATCTGAACTGGGAAAAATTCTGATTATATAGTTTGAACATTTGCATGATTTCTGTGTTTCTCTATATGTTGCATGTAATACAAGTCTGCCTGACTTCACTCCACATATTAAAAACCGTTGTATATAATAGACCTGATAAAGTGATATGCACAGAATGGTTGTTAAAAGTATCCCTGATGCATTACTGGAATAAGTCATTGCCTAGGCACCATCTCTTCCTTACAGCTGGAATGATGGACAGGGCCATGTCACCTGCATCACACTGACACTTCTGAATGAGAGAGGCCTTTTCTAGAAATTATTTTTCTCTATTCATTCCTGTAGCATTTGTGGAGCTATATCATTAGATGATTCCATGAAAAATTCTGAGTCGGGGGGAAATCATCTCTTGGGGTATCTTCCCATTCAGTGGAATAATGGAATACTAAGAACCAGAACAACTAGATTTGCCCTTAATAAATTCTCTGATGTGAGGCTACTTCTTTTATTTTTATGTATGTATTTTAACTCATCTCTTCATTGCCCAAATCGACATCAGGTAATAAGTGATGATAATTTAAAGCCCCAAAATTCATTCAAGTCTCCATGGAGACAGTTCATGCTCTGGTCTCCATGGTGACACCTAGAGTTTTAAGAGCTCAGGTTAATTTTATGTATATTTCAATTACTTTTCTCCCCTGTCTAAGCCCTAATTAAAGAGCCTGTGCATTTTACCCTTCCCTTCCTCACCCCCCTCCCTATAATAAGAAGAAAACAGAAGGAGGAAGGGAAAAAAAGGAAGAAAAATAAAATGCAGTGTTAATTGTGGGGTAGGGAAGTTCATAGTTTTACAGATTACTACAGAAAAGCATTGGGTTGGGGAAAGAAATTAAAGATCTTTTCGTGATGCTCTTCAGACTTACACTCTATTGTGCTGTCTGAACAGGGAGTTCATGTATATTTAAGGTACTCCACAATCAGAGAACCCACTTTCAAGGCCACAAGATATCATTAGTGTGCCTACAAAGAAAATAGAAATGCATTTTCTTATTTGCTGTATCATTCTTGCTGTATTTAATCAGCGACTTTCTCAGGGACTAACTTGGCAGGGACTAACTCAGGGCCACACTAGGGTGACAGACCCTCTCTAGCCAGCATCCTTCTCACATCTCCAATACACACTCACAAAACACATGAAAAGGCAAATCAAAAAGCCCTTTAGCAACCACAAGGTGCAGCCTGCCTCTTTTTAGAAATCCATAAATGCTTCCCCTTCCACCAAGCCTCCATCCTCCTACTTTTAACTGCTCAGGCCCTCAACCAAATGCTTATTAACTCCTATTTTATGTACATTTTAAATAAGTTTGCTTATGTGGTTTCCATGCATGAAACATAGACTTTGGAGAGAAGAGAGAAGAGCCTTTAAAGAGGCTTTTTTGGTCAATAATGTGAAGTGAGAAGAGCAAGCCTCAGGGCAAGGGGTAAGAACATAGTGGCTGCTCAATTCACATTCATTTAAAAAATGAACAAATGAGCAGATAGAACGAACACACACAGAAACCCAAAAGGCACTGGGTTGGGACCCTCTCTTTTATACTTTAGAAAGGCCCATAGGTAAAAGTCTATAGAATGGCACAAATTTATAATAAAACCAGAATCAATTCTCATAGCCATGATCCTGATACAACAGGACGACACTGAAGCGTGTTTGCTCATCTCTATATAAGTGAGCTTAGAGGAGTATAATGTACTCTTCTTCTGATTTGAATGGTGAAGAATTTAAAATTGGAAGCTAAACTTGTGCTCTTCCTACTTGCAGTGCATAACTTACCAGGGACTGACAGGTACTAAGAAGATTTTAAGTTTATATAGGGACAAATGAATTTATACTTTAAAGAGATATTTTTATTTCTTAACTTGTGCTTAAAAAAAACAATTCTAAATTATAATATCATGTGACCATTTGGGATGATGTAATAGTAGACCAATGACATGCAAATATATTCACCATCAAGTGGGTAGCAGAATTAGAAATTTGCACACAACTCAGATGCACATAGAAAATTTATGTTCTAAAATTGATCCTCATGGCTTTTCAATTGTTAGTTACTAGGAAAAAATTCAAACTTGCCAACTAAAGGGTATCTGTTTCTTCAAGTTTAAACAGCTTGTTTTAACTTAAAATAGTCTCTCAGAATGGTGCCCACTATTTCTGAGTCCGTCATCCTCCACACTCTCCTTTCCCCAGTGGCATCTGTGTGCGTGTGAGGGACTGAGGTTGTATGTTATTTTGGTGGTGGGGCATGAGGCCCCCAGATTATGCGTAGGTCCTTGTTCTTGATCACCTCATCCTTTGTCCAACTTCTAGGCCTGCTTCTGGTGAATTTGTGACTAATCCACTTTGTTTGTTGAAGACCCGATGCGTCTGCTTACAGACTTACTTCCACTTTGGCTCTTGCTGGCATTACAGATCCCCATGTCATACTTATCCTCCCCATGCCCCTGATTTAGGCTGATCACCCCGTAGCCCCTGTGGTAGGGGCACCTCATCCCTCAACACAGCAGCCCTGCAGCGGCACTCTGACAGCTTCCATCGAATACCCTGTGGAGAGGGTGTGTGCATGCGGGAATCTTGCCCGGGAGTGTTTACTCCCATTGGCCTGAGAATTACTTTTTTCTTTCACTTTCTAAAGTGACCTGCTTTAAAAGATAAATTGTAAGGTCACCCTATCTGAGCTATGTTTGGGAACTTCTGGGTCTTGTTAATAGCAGCATAAGAAATTTCAACCTTTTATGTCTCTGCAATGACTTTCAAGAAAAGTATCTCACTTAGGACTCCAAAATTCCATCTTGTTAGTCAGAAGTTAATCAGCCTGTGCTTTATTTTCCTTCATATTCCTGTCAAAACAATCCCAAATCTTCCCAAGAAAAATGTGGATGCCTCAGATTTATTAAAGCAAAGGTTATTTTACAAGTTAAACAAAGAAAAGTAAAAAGATGAATATTTGAAGATACAGTCTCACTATAAGTAAAAAAACAAACAAAAACAAAAACCAGGATGTAATGAATTCCTTTGTTAAAGGTATATGCTGATATGCATTGAAAAGAGATTGAAAGGACATTCAACATAACACAAAATACATATTACTGGATGGTAGGTAGATTTGTGGATTATTTGTCTTTTTCGTTTTTCCTCTTTGCCACTTCTACATTTTCCATAATGAACGTGTATTATCTTCATAAGAGGAATAAAGTAAAATTACTTTAAAAAATTTGATATCATTTGCTACAGCTTTTCCCCTGAAGCAGCCATTCTCTAAATGATCAGAATGTAGACACAGTGCTTCGTCTCTTTTAGAGTCTGAGTCACTCTTCATGGTTTATTATGAGTCTTTTTAAAATATCCTTTTAATTGCTAGTTTTATGTTGGGTAAAAAGGATGATGTTATTCACATTCATTCGGATTAACCGCCCTTTCATTCTTGTCTCTGTTCTATAATGGTAGATCCTACGCCACAGTTATTTTTAATCGAGTCCTACATTCTCGTTCCTCAACATACGCACATAACCACAAATGACTTTGAATGTAGTAGTTTGGGGGGGAAGCACCTTATTTTCTATTTTTAAGATGAAATCCAGGACACACTGCATCCTTTTGCCCTGACTGAATTTTTCTTTCAATGCTATTCTCTTTTATGAAATTTCAATCAAATTCTCTTCCTGAAAACTGGTGGTTATAGAGTTCTTGTGCCTTGACCTTTATGTGAGTTTTTGCTTAACTTACCTGGCGACCAAAATAAAACATCTTGCAAGTTCTGCTTGCAAGATGAACCCTTGTAGGGTAGAATGTTACGGGATAGGCATTTCCACATGTACATGCACTTGGATTAGGAAAGACCATTGCTGTATACAAGTCCCTCTGCCTGAGCCTATCCTCTACTTACTCTTGGGACCATCTCCCACCTGAGCCATAGGAGCCACCAAAGACCACTCCGCATGAAGGTAAGAGCATGGGGCATGAGGGAGGAGGTGAGAGGAACATGGGGCCTAGTGACAATTTCATAAGGTGAGCTTCAGTCTGTGGATACTGTGATACCCAGGCTTAGGGCTCAAAGTTTTGTTGTTGTTTTTATGTAAGCTTCACATCCAGCGTGGAGGTCAACACAGGCCTTGAACTCATGACCCTGAGATCAAGAGTTGGACACTTAACCAACTGAGCCACCCAGGTGCCACGGGCTCACGTTTTTTAATAGCACTAGAACTAGTATTATTCGATAAACTACTCTGAGTTGGCCAGGGAAGCCACCTTTTGGTACTATTTTCTGTGTGTACTGGTCAGACTTCTTTTGATTACAAGTGACAGATACTCAGCTTGCGCTAGCCTAAGGAAACAAGAGAATGAGTCAGCTCATTATATTCATGGAATGGTTGATTACCAGATAGGAAGGAAGACAAGGGTGCAGCTCCACCTTAGGAACAACTGTTTTCAAATGCAAACTGGTCTCCTTTAATTTCTCTTGTCCCCTCCTCTTTGTGTGTTTGCTTCATCTTATCATTGAAAACATGGCTGCTGCAGTTCTGGAATTTGTATCTTACATTTTTATCCTACAAAAAAAAAAAAAAAAAAAAAAGAGAGAGATTGGTTTTAAGGTATTATCAGTTCTGCATACAAAATTTTCAGTTTAGATGTGCATTCTCGGGCCAAGTATCTGGGTTCATCCAAATAGGTAGGCTTAGGTGGAAATATGTCAGCTCTCCAATAACCATGAGATATGATGGATATACCCAGGAGAAAGGAGTGCTGAGCTCAAAATCCTGTAGATGTCTACTATATTCCATTTTGTATCCTAGAGATATCTACTCTATCTGCTATATCCTATAGATAGCTATTGTAGTAGAGAATGAATTCCATGTTCCAAACACCCAATTTTATAACAAAAGTTTAGAATATACACATTAATATATTAGGAATTTCCTACATTGGCTGTTACTTTGACTTTAAACTTTCACCACCCCACCCAACCAGCACCTACACAATGCATTTTAAAAATTTGATTTTAGGTATAATATAGACATTAGATAAACATATTTTTACAATGCTTTGAAAAAGTTCTGAGTAGATTTGAATATTGTATTACTGTTTTTGCTAGACACTAATCTTTTACTACTGTTTCCCTTATTTCATTTTGAAATAAATTACATTTTAATGCTCTGAGTCACACGGTGTTATTTCTTTGTTTTAACTTAACCAAGTTTTGATGCATTAACCATTAATTGGTAGAAGAATTTATCTTTGTCTTTGGTAAGATGTTAGATCCCCAATCAGATTGTTCTAGGTTCAATCAAATGGAAGAATTAACATAATTATTATTTATTTATTGCAAAGAATTTAGCTTTCTTTTATAGAAAGTGGTTGGAAGAAGAGGTGCCTAGGTGGCTCAGTCGGTTGGGTGTCTGCCTTTGACTTGGGTCGTGATACCGGGGTCCTGGGATTGAGCCCCATGTCATCCGTCTCCCTGCTCAGCGGGGAGCTTGCTTCTCCCTCTCCCTCTACTGCTCCCCCTGCTTGTGCTCTCACTCTCTATCTCTGTCAAATGAATAAATAAAATCTTTTAAGAAAATAAAAATAAAATAAAGTGATAGAATATTTTGAAATTAAAATGTACGAATGACTTGTCAAAATTTTTTAAACACTTGGAAAAATACTGAGATGCTCAGGCAGGAGCCAGAAGTATTAAATCAGCTTTTTAAAAAAAATTACTTAAAAATATTTTATTTCTGGGGCACCTGGGTGGCACAGCGGTTAAGCATCTGCCTTCGGCTCAGGGCGTGATCCCGGCGTTATGGGATCAAGCCCCACATCAGGCTCCTCCGCTATGAGCCTGCTTCTTCCTCTCCCACTCCCCCTGCTTGTGTTCCCTCTCTCGCTGGCTGTCTCTCTCTCTGTCAAACAAATAAATAAAATCTTTAAAATATATATATATATATATTATTTCTAAATAGCTCTTTTTTTGAATAGCATTTGTTTAAAAAATATATTTATTATTAAACCACTGCTATGTTGCAGGCACTCTGCTGAGTCTGGGATTTGACAGTGAGGTCAAGATTACTGTGAGATAGGAGTAGGGAAGGCTGACCAGGCAAATACTATGCACTGTGCATGCTAGGATCAGGGTAAGCAGGATGCTCTGGAAACATTCAAGGGGAGCACTTAGGCCTACTGGACCAGGTCAAGTTCTCTAGAGGAAGCTGTTCTAGCTCCTAGGGTTCACGTATAGAACTAAGATGACACATCAGTTAGTTGTCAACTGAAAGCATTACTACCCCTTCCAGTAGAGTGTTTGGTAATAGGTGTGGGCATTTTTTATTGCATAATTACCAGTCCCTAGTGATGTCAATTGTGTGATTACAAGAATTGTGACTTTTAGTTGTAGTGAGGGTTATAGCATCTTAATAGCATTTAATCATCTGTCTGTATGATGCCTAAATTACATATCCATAACATATCTAAGGCCAACACATTCAGGTTAGCTAATTTACATATGGTCATTCAAACAAGGGTGTGAACAACAAAACTCCTAATAGATCACAGAAAAAGAATTCTCTGCATAATAATCCTAGCTTTCAGAGCTTAGTGGCACCTGCTCTCATTGTAGAGGTGTACGCCGACAAAGCAACCAAAATTTCTTTGAAGGCAGTTTCCTACAGGTTAACGTACTGTGGTCTTCTTTCTAGACCTTGAAAGAAGTGTATGTATCATGCGATTTAGTAGAGAAATCTAGTCTGGATAGATTGCATGTTTTTTTTTTAGTTGCATTATTTTGTATATTAACCTTTTTTTTTTAAGATTTATTTATATGAAAGAGAGAGCAAGAGAGAGCAGGGGGAGGGGCATAGGGAGAAGGAGAGAGAGAATCTCAAGCTAACTCGCGGCTGAGCATGGAGCCTGACATGAGGCTCTGTCTCGAGACCTTGAGACCATGAGCTGAAATCAAGAGTTGGTCGCCTAACTGACTGAGCCATTCAGACTCCCCTGTATGTTAAACAATCTTACAATAAATATAAATAATTTGGAAAAGCTGCCTGTGGTTGTTTTACACTTATGTCAAAATGAGTATAGTGAATGTAACGTGACCCATTATAGGTCCTATTGACCCTATTTATGTCCTTGTACTTCTGACACCTGAGGAGATCAAGGCATGTCAAACATCCTGCTAGACATTAAGGTACAAATAAGAAATTTCCTTCCATAGTAAAATCATCTGGGCATGATACTGTTTGATGGATAACTCTCTTTTTTCTTTGACACCTTTCTCTGTTTCTTCTTTGGGAATTGTCTATTTAGACTTTCTGTCTCTACTGAGGACAATTTTGGTAAATTGCTTTTCATAGAGAGTTATGTGTGCCATCTAGCTTTCCAAATATATTTGCATAGAGTTATAGAAAGTAGTCTTTAGTGCTTTTAAATTTTTTCTTCTATTTTGATGGTTACTCCTATTCTTAACAACCTTATAAGGATACAACTCACATACTATACATATCACCCTTTTAAGGTGTATAATTTGATGGCTATCAACACAATTTTAGAGCATTTTAGATAGATTTTAGAACATTTTAATTAACTTAAGAAGAAATACTGTTCCTTTTAGCTGTTACTTCTGAATCGCCTCAACCCTCAAGCTCTAGGAACCATTAACCTTCTTTCTGTCTCTATAGATTTGCCTATTCTGGACATTTCATATGAATGGAATAAAATAATATAAAATAATATATGGTCCTATGTGACTGGCTTCTTTTACTTAGCATAATGTTTTCAAGTTTCACCCATGTTGTAGCAGGTATCAATACTTCATTCCTTTTTATTGCCTAATAATATTCCACAGTGTGGATATTATATTCCTCTACTCCGTTTATATATCCCCTGCCCTTTTCCTTGATTTTTTAGATGTGTCTATTTCGCTTACTTATTCATTTATTCTGTTTTCTAACTTATTGAATTCTGCATTTAACTACTCTTTTATCTTGAATTATTATATCATTCTGGATTCTTTTGGCTTTCTTGTTCTTTTTTCTGTGTTTTTGAATTATATGTTTTACTTATTTTCAGTGTTTCATTTTTATTGATTAAAGTACTTAAAGCTTAGAATTTTTTTCTGGGTACTGCTATAGCTGTATCTTATGGATTCCTGTAAGTGGTATTTCAATTTATTGGTATCTTTTAGAAATTCAACAATTTAAGTTTATGTTGATCTTTGATCTTTGAAGTGTTTAAGTATGTTCAGATTAAAGAAGGATTTCTTTAAAAATGTGTTATAAATTTTTAGTTTTATTGAATTGTCAGTTATATCTTTCACGCATAATAAAATATTTTTTCTAAATTTTTATAAAAGTTCCATGTGCACTGTATGTAGTATTTAGGCAGTCACTGAATGCTGGCTTCACACTCCATGTGCAGACTATGTTCACCTATTTATCCAAGGATAATGACCCAAATTCTATCCAGTCACAGGTCAAAATTTCAAGATCTCCACATGTTATACTATTGTCTTTCTACTAAGTCTAGCTGTAGACTAGCTGTACTCTACTTGATTCAGAAAACCATAAAGAAAAAGGACAGATTTTCTGCTCCCAGTGCACACTGGTGGGACAGGGACCAGATAACTGTAGTAAGCACTCTTGCTCAGGAAGAGGAGGTATGGAAGTGACAGGACTGTCATTGGTCCACAGTCATTCTTTTTTTTTTTTTTTCATTTTTTATTTTTTTAAATTTTTGTTATGTTAGTCACCATACAGTATATAATTAGTTTTTGTTGTAGTGTTTCTTTTTTTTTTAATCTAATGCGTAAGACTGGATATTTATTGTATTAGCATTTTCTTTTTTTAATAATAATTTTTTATTATATTTTGTTAGTCACCATACAGTACATCCCTAGTTTTTGATGTAAAGTTCCATGATTCATTACTTGCGTATAACACCCAGTGCAATACGTGCCCTCCTTAATACCCGTCACCGGCCTATCCCATTCCCCCACCCTCTCCCCTCTGAAGCCCTCAGTCTGTTTCCCAGAGTCCATAGTCTCTCATGGTTCATTCCCCCTTCTGTTTACTCCCCCTTTCTTCTTCCCTTTCTTCTCCTACGATCTTCCTACTACTTATGTTTCATAAATGAGTGAAACCATATGATAATTGTCTTTCCCTGCTTGGCCCACAGTCATTCTTAAATCCCGTCCAGCACACATTGTTAAAGAGCCCTACGCTCGTGTCAGGAATGTTCCTTGTTAGACCCCCATTCTGCTTTCTGGAAGCAGCTTCCCTTTCTCATTGTTCTCTGTAGTCCTTGGCTCTGCCCTGTGTGTGGTCTTTTCTATTATTCTTGACCACATCTGCAACGGATGTTGTAGACTGTGCCCTCCTGTGAACTCAGTTCATTTCCTAGTTCCAAAAGTTTGGGGGCCAAAGAATATTTTTTTAAAAGATTTATTTATTTGTTTTAGAGAGAGAGAGCTCGGGGTGGGCAGGAGCAGAAGGAGAGGAGAGACTCTCAAGCAGCCTCCCTGCTGAATGCCGAGCTCAAAGGGGCGGCGGGTGGGGGGGGGCGCTCTATCCCACAACTCATGAGATCATTACCTGAACCAAACCAAGAGTCAGGTGCTTAACCAAATGAGCCACCCAGGCCCTCCTCCAAAGAATATTTTAAATATTGAGGAGTTAAAGGATTTTATATTCAGACTCCTGGCTTATTTGGAAGAACAATTTTTAGGAACTTCATAAGTTTATTTGTTTGAATTCAGTCAATTCCAACTGGTAGTAATCTTACTCGCAATTCTTTCTAGACAAAGTTCCGCTGTATTTCTTTATATTTCTTTACTTTTCTCCTATAATAAATACCTTGAATACCACTTTGAGACCGCTGTAGTTACAGAAATCAGAAACCCTGGGAATTCTGTTTGACAATCTCCTTAGACAGATATTTGCTTAGATGCAGCTTAATTCTTTGGGAGCATCTAACAATAGGATGAACTTTGCTGCAAGGCTCAGCTTTGATAGAACTTTGTCTCAAAAAGATCTTTCTGAGCTTTCTTTCTTACTGTTTGAGATCTAAAAGTTGCTGGTGCTTCTAGCATTTCAGGCCCCAAATTTCAGGACTCCTTCATTTCCCTTTACCTTCTTGTAAACCAGCCAGTTTACTGAATTTACCTCTCTCTCTTTTATAAGTACATTGGCAAAAAACAATCGCAGTTCACACATGGAACTTTTTCCCAATCTCTTTCTTGGTCTCTCTAGGTACATGAGTCGACTTTTTGCTTCCTGTAGTCATGAAATGTTTTGCTGTTCTAGCCTGCAATACCAGTTTCCTTTTGTCTTTGCCTGGCTTTTAGCCAATGCCATACACTTTAGATTTTTGTTACAGTAGTACCCACCCCACTTCTGGTACTGATTTCTGTGTTAGAATAGGCTAAACTTAATCTGTGATATCAGCCCCCCCGAATCTCAGTGGCTTAACACATAAAGGTTTATTTCCTGCTCACACAAAGTCAACTGTAAGTTTTTGGTGGAGAGCAGGCATTCCTCCACTTGGGAACTCTGGGATTCAGGCTGATTCTGGCTCTGTCCTCTAGAAAGTCATTGACTACTCTGGTGGAGGAGGAAAGAATTGAGAATTGTACAGGAGCTTTCACTGTCACAGAAAGGGCACATATTATTTCTGCTCATATTTATTTTGTTATCCAGAACTAGTCAGATGGCCCCACTAACTGCAAGAGAGCTGGGAATTTTAACCTCTTGTATTCCCAGGAAAGAAGGAGAAATTACATTGGTGAGCACAATGACTATCACATATGGAAGACTTTCTTATAAAACTCACTCCTAGGTGGATTCTAGGACTAGATTTTTGTTCTTCTAGCCCTGAAGTCCTTGCCCATGTGCAGTGTTGGCTAATGCATTGAAGGCATCAGCAGTTTGGGGTTTTTGAAATTCTACTTAACTCTTTGGTTACAGGCTTTCATCCAAAGATTGACCTGGAAGTTCCGCCATTGGACTCTCAGCTCTTAAATACTTTAAATGTGTTGGGATTTAAAAACGATATATTTTATCTAGCATTTTCCATTGTTTTCAGTGAATTTATTTGCATAACCATGGAAATATAATTTATCCGTCACTCCAAGAGTTCCTACCTCTGACCAATCTCATTAGTGAGATTTCTCCCTACAGCCTCTTATCTTCACTTTTTCCACTTGTCTTTGACAAATTCTTTTGTTCCACTTGTCTTTGAATGGATCTTGGCTGCTTATGGGAGCCCTTGCACATGGTGTGGTTTGGGAATTATAACTTCTGACTTTGCCAAAAATTTAGTTTGCTTTTAATTTTTCCATTTCCTTTGTTGCTTTTTGAATGATTTCTAGGAAGAGTTGGGGAAAATGCTCATTTGTATAACTATGTTCATAATGGAAGAATACTTAAACTTTAGATTCTATTTATGAAGAAAGGCTTGTTCATTCATTTCTAATGTGAATGAAATGAATTGCTTTGAAACCAAAGAACCTTGTAATATCTAGTCAATATGCGTTGCTCATGGGTTCACAAAAGTGTGCATTAAAATGGGCCCAAAGCTTATATAATATAATCTTTTTTTTTTTTTAAGATTTTATTTATTTATAAATTTGACAGAGAGAGACAGCCAGCGAGAGAGGGAACACAAGCAGGGGGAGTGGGAGAGGAGGAAGCAGGCTCCTAGCGGAGGAGCCTGACGTGGGGCTCGATCCCAGAATGCCGGGATCACGCCCTGAGCCGAAGGCAGGCGCGTAACGACTGCGCCACCCAGGTGCCCCTATAATCTTTTGATATTATTCTGGAATAGTTAATTCAAATTATTTAAACCAGTAGTATTAAGACTATAGGGAAGGAGCTCATACAAGTAATCAGGTGTTTGCTTTTTGTTTTGCAGGGGGACAAACTGGTCTTCATGCTACTCACGAAAGATATACTGTCAAGGTTTTCTGTGGACTACTGTAATTACTAATGTATAATACATTTAAAAAACTCTGTCTCTCTTTAGTCTCACTCTTCTACCTCCCAGAGTGTCTTTGGCCAGTCAATATAAGTTGATTCTGGAGGGGAGGATCAAAGAAACCCTGAGAAACATCCTAGGATTTTAAGAACATTGCGAACCAATTGTTGAAACGTGGAATAGCAGAATGTCCTGATCCTGATTTGACCAGGACAGTCCTGGTTTTCACCACTCCCAGTGTACTTAGTACCTCATTTCCCTCTGAAAGTGTTCCAGGTGGATCAATCAATTACAGTGTCACCCTGTCTAATACCCGTCCCTTCAGCTGTTTTCAAAGTCATGTGTTTGGCAGTTACTCAGACCAACAACATTCATTTAACATTTAAACTGTTTAGACACAGGCTCCCACTACTATATTCTTTTTTGTTTCCTCTCAATATTCTCCATAGGGCTTCCAGTTTCTGAAGATTTTCTATTAAGAAAATCCATAATAATGATGGGTTTTATTTACATGCCACTCAGTATATGTCCAGTGAAGAAAATGACTTCACTTATCTGCCTTCGTCAAATGGTTTTCTTTTGAGTGCAGTTTAGGCTTCAGATTCTGTGGTTTCAGGTTATAGATGCACAAATCACATAGAGCAGGAGACATTGAAAACCAAAGTCCCTCTTCATAAGTTTGAAATGTCACCATTTCTCCCAAGGACATAAGGTTTTCTTTATGACTCTGCAAATACCTCTAAAAGTGTTCATTTGTCAGTTTGATGAATGTGCCACTAAAATAACATTACCTTGGCATGTAAATCATTTTCCCATGAAATCTTTAAAGAGCATTGTCAAATGTTTCTTTGTAGCCTTTGATTCTATTGGTTTTATGCTTCTGAGGTGTCAGGAAATAGAGCTGACTCTCTGGGGTAATTTTCTTTTAAAGTTCGAGATAGCAGATGTTTATAAAACCTAATAGAAAAGGTATCTTTCTCTTCTCATGTGGGTTAGATTTATATCAGAAAATACAATAACTGACAGAGTAGTTGTGAATTACATTAATAATTCTAAAATTTAAAATTAATATATTCTTCCATCTGGAGTCTTAACTAAACATTTTTAACATCTTTGAAATCCGCAAAGAAAATGTGTCTCTTGTCAAGTAACTAGAAGCTAGAAGGGCTGGGATTTTCATTGTTCTCATATCAGATATTGCTCAGATTCACACCCCCATTGCAATCAGTGTTATGCATATGTATGTTGAGAGCTTTCCCATTCAGCAAGTAGATTTATAATTCCTCTGGAGACAAGTTTTTGTTGCAACGGACTAGCATCTCTATATGCATAATCACTTCTTCTTTATGTGTGTTTTTGCAGAGTGAGCTGGGATGCTCTTTATTTTTATGGACACATTTGAAAGCCTCTGCTTTCAACATTTATATTAAGGTGACAGTAACACAATGTAAGAACATTCAATCAATCAATCATTGAAGATTTAATGAGTATTTATAATGTGTTAGACTATGCTGGGCCCTGAGAACACAAAGATGAATAAAGAATAATTCCTGTATCTGAGATACTCCTAGTCTAATGAGAAGGCAGATTCATTAATGCATAATTATAAAGAAAAAAATCTGAAAGGTGGAGCAGAGATAAATGTTTTGTTGCAAACCCCCACTTCATTTCCCCCACATAGATGTGGGACCACGGAAAGTGAGTGTAAACTTTAGTGTAACTTGAGTGTCACTTGGTCCACTAGAGTACGACTTGCAAGTAGAATCTTATGGCCTGACCCCACCCTGTCCTCCACTGGGAGCTGGACCAGTCTGGCTTGGGGCAGCCTGAGGGGAGCTGCAGGTCCTTGCCCGAGAATGCTCTGGACTGTTTGTTTAGTTCTGCAACTCACTTTAGGGTCCGTATGTGTTTACTCAAAGGGGGCTTGCAGATCCAATTTTATGTGGAGTGATCCAGCTCTTATGATAGGAAACCTAAGCTCCCAGACGAACCCAGAAACAGACCCTTGTCTCTCGACAAGGCATTACTTGAGATTACACATTAGGTTTGAAAAGATAGGAAGAACAGGATCTCAAGGGTTCAGGTGATTGTAGAGTTGGTGGTAGGAAGTTACATACCAACTGTATATGTTGGGCATTTGTCCAGAATAGGACCTGCTCGTGCTATCTTTGACCTACTAGATTGTATTGACCTTAATCCCCTTTGAAGCAGTCTAAGTGGCATTTTTGACAACAGGGTCATAGTTTCAACCTCCTTTTCATACAGTTGGCAGCTCTGATCCTGTCCTTTCAGTCCTTTCCCCATTCCCAATTCTATTCTTACTCATACTGTCTCTTCCACAACAGGGTAGAGAATGCAAGCTTCATCTCTTATAATTGAGGATGTTTTACATAAAAATTTCTTATATAAAGAAAGTCACAACACTCAGCTCTGGCCTTGATAGAGCAAGGTCCTAAGAAAAGGCGAGGCTGCTTATCAAGGAAGGTACTGGCACTGATGGCAGGGAGCCCTGTGGACCCTTCTCTCAGCAAGGAGGTCAGCCAGTACCTGCATGCTTTGCATGGAAGACATAGTTCTTCCTTCAGTCAGCAGCATGGAATACCTGTATTCAAGCAGCTTTGACCTTGAACTGACTGCTCACCAGCTGCTGTCAAATTCATGTCTGGGCAAATTAATATCTGCAGAAGCCAGTCAGTAGACGAGACCAGTACTGGTCAACAATGACCTTATTACTAATTCAAGGTGATAAGACTAACTGTAAAGACAACGTAGCAAGTTTTTTGTATGGCTAAATTTATTCGGTTTAAAGGACTCTGAGTTTGTTTTTAGTTTTCTTTGGTGTTAGAGGTCCTCCTATTCAAGACAGTAGATGGTCATTTTATTTTTAATGTTTTTGTCAAAACAAAAGTTGGCAATTTTATGTTGGTTCTATGAATTTGGAGGGAATGTTTTGCTGTTCCATGAAACAGGTTTGGGAACCACTGATCTAAGAGTCTGGTGTATAACTGTTCCCTGGAACTTTCTTAACCTTGATACTTTTGACATTTTGAGCCAGATATTTCTTTGTTATGGGGGGCCGGTTGTTCTGTGCATGGTAGGGTGTTTAACAGTATCACTGGCCTCTACCCACTGGATACCAGTGACAACCCACCCCACCCTGATGCAACAACTCAAAATGTCTTCAGACATTGGCCAATGTCTTAAGATGAGTTGAGGGTGGGGGCGGTGAGGTAGGGGGTGTGCTCAAAAAGTTTGAAAGTTACTGCTCCAGAAACATTGTAAAGTTTATTTTATTATTATTATTTTTATTTCATTAGTTTCTCAAAATGAATTTCTATTACAATAAATGACAGGTTATGGCCGGTTATATGGTGACCATTAATAAATGCAGGTAGCAAGGAGAACAAGGCTATATAAAGTATATATGTATTTATATTTTACTTTATTATTATTATAATACCTTGATACATGTCTCATAAAGATGCTGTAAAGTTTAACTGGCATTAACAAAGCATTGAAAAACACCTGACTAAAGCATATGGTAGATAGACACAATATTATTACACATAATAATATTTTGCAATTACATGTCACTTGTCACTTGAGATTCTCAATCCATTGATTCGTTTGTTTCCTCAGTGTATGATTCTCAGTTCGTCTCAGGGAAACTGAGGCACGAGCCAGTGTTCACCTGACATAGTAAAATCAAGAATTAATTGAGTCTGTCATTTTCTTTATAGTACCCTAATCACTTTTACTATATTTTTATACATATTAAATGTGTATTTAGTATATAGTAAATATTTATATTTTATATACTTTATAATTTTTAAACATGTTTAATTCTCTTTGCTAGGGGGGCAGTCTCTTAGAAGTAGGGCTGGTCTTCTTTAACTGTGTATTTCTCAGAGCCTGCAGACTGTGGGCACAACATTTGTGGGCAACTGGCAGGCATTAGGGGATGCTAATTGTATTAGCTCAGTTCTCCACAGAAAGATTTCATTAGAGATTCAAGTTTTCAATGCTGGACTTTTAGTACTGAGATTGTTGTAAGTAAAGGAACATATCTGCATCATTTGTAATAATCTAGTTATAATACAACTTAAAATATATGGTACATTCTGGGGCGCCTGGGTGGCACAGCGGTTAAGCGTCTGCCTTCGGCTCAGGGCGTGATCCCAGAGTTCTGGGATCGAGCCCCACATCAGGCTCTTCCTCTATGAGCCTGCTTCTTCCTCTCCCACTCCCCCTGCTTGTGTTCCCTCTCTCGCTGGCTGTCTCTCTCTCTGTCGAATAAATAAATAAAATCTTAAAAAAAAAAAATATATGGTACATTCTGACTCTCCTGGACAGTAATTATCTTTGCCTTCATGGGCTCCTTCCTCCATTAAAAAAGTTAAAAAATGATGGTTTATAACTACAGTGGTGTAAAGATGGATACAATCTAAGATGGATTATATTCTTTTTTTGCTGATTAAAAAATAGTTAAGACACTCTCATGTTTTAAAACACTCTATACCCTGGGCACTGTGCCCATGGTGAATAGTAAAGAAGTAAGCACTAGGATCACACCTTGAAATGTTAACTGTGCTTTTCCTCTTCATTCTTAGGCTCCCAGGGAGATATTCTGGTTTTATTGCCTCAGGGAAGAAAGACTCAGCAGGCAACAAAAACACCAACTTCTTGGGCTTGGGGTTCAAAAACTTGGGTCTTAGGATGATGCCATAGATTTGGAAGAATAGATGAAGAGCCAGGCTACCCTGTCCCATGGTAGATGAAGAGTTCATGAACTGAAGATGGAGGGCATCAGAGAAGTTGAAAATGTGTGGGTTTGTCTGGGACCCCAAATTAGAAAGGTTAAAGCTTTAGAGATTCTCGAGCAGAGGGGACCTATCACTGCCTAGCCCTCCATTCCCAGGATAATGGTTTTGGAGCTGTTGAATTGTGAGGCTTGTGCGTATCCCCCAAGCCCAGTGTGGGGTGGGAGGCAGGCAAACAGCTCAGGGGCCAGGGAGACAGCTCAGGAATGGCATCTGTTTTCCAGGAACCCTGGGTGGACAGGGGCACATGAAGGTTCTTGGTGGCCAGATAATGGCCTGCTTGTGGTAGAGGGCCAGTCTAGGCAAGAGTCTATGTGGCAGGACCAGAAGGGCATAGCAGATGTGCATGGATCCATAATGGAAGACCACAGGAGAATTAGGAGGTTTCCACCGATGTCAACAGGAGAGATGATGACAACAAAGATGGTTTCTTGGCATTGTGGCACCACACAGGCCCTTGAGAATGGGAAGAGATGCAGAATTGACCAAGATTAAGGTTTTTCCATCTTGGCAGTATGAGCACTTGGAAAAGAAATTAAGTACAATTATGGAAAAAATAAAGTTGCAATTCTTGTACACCAGAATTTTTTAAAGCTGGATTAGTATATTCATTATACATAGGTATTTATGATACTTCACTATTTGAAGGACCTTCTGCTTTTATTTTTTTCATTTTGCAAAAATCTTACTGGTATTATTTCTGTCCTCATTTTACACAGGTGGAAATGGAAACGCAGAAAGGTTAAGTGACTTGCGCAGAGTCACACAGCTAGGACATGAGCAATGACTCAAACCCATGGCCCCATTTACTCTACCACTCTTGGTTCTTTATGTTGTTCAATATTCCCCCTAAAGACTGAAGTGAGAGCTTCCTGTGAGACTCTCAGAAAATGCTGATATGGTACCAAAATGCTTTTAGTGTTTTGCAATTTAATGCTCAGATGTGAGGAAGGCAGAGGGTTCACATGCCTGAGCTCTGCTGCTCCACCCTGGGCTCCCTTGCTGCTGTGTTCTATGCAGTGTTCTGCTCTCATCTCAGAGGCAGAGAGGTAAGGGAGTAGTTTGAATGCAGTGCAGGGTCCCAGCCCCAGTACAGTGGGGCGAGGTGGGGGGTCAGGCCCTAAAGGGCCTCCTGACTTAGAGTGTCCCATCCAGGTGAGTGAATGCTGTTCTGCTTCCATGACCCTGTGCCCACACTGTAGAATTTTCTTGTTTGTTTGTATCTTTCATCAGGGTGTGAGCAATGAAGGCAGGGACTGCATCTGGCTTTGTCCCCATTGCATCCCTTTCCTGGCATGTAGTAGGTACTTAAAATATTGACTGAATGAATGGACAATTGGATGGGTGGATGGGTGGGTGAATTTTGGCATACCTCAATATCCCTTACACAGTCCTAGCCCTGTATCCCTCAATAGCAAGGCCCCTTTTGAGGGATGTTGGGGTTCAGCTTCCTTTATCTTACCCAAGAAAGCTATGTAGAAACAGCTCCGTCTGCTGTAAGCTGCTCTGCTTCTTTTTCCTCCCCTCTTCCCAAATCTCTCCTTTATTATTATTTCTATGCATCCTTTTAGTCAAGATGTTTGGAATATTTTTCCCTCTTCCATCTACATGTTCTTTCCAGCTTATGTTTAATTGTCAGCTTCCTTTAAACCCTCTTTAGAAGCAGGAAGCACATGTTATAAATCCATATGAGCAGATACTTTGCTCTTTCTCATTTTGAAAAAAACTTTTAATTAAAATTCATCGTAGAAAAAATTGCTAAAGTGGCAAGTTGCCTTTCTAATTTACTACCATGTCTTTTTTTAGAATTTACTTTTGGTAACAAATCTTCATTATTAAGTAAGGTTCACTTCACTGGAGTTACTGAGTAATTGCTGTGTTGGATAAGTATTGTTCTCATGATATTATTAGTTTTATCACATGTGGTAAGTTGTTTTTAGGAGGTAGCCTCAGTGTTACTTGAAAAGAGATGGTAAATACTTTATATATTCCACATCCAGTGAATTTATAATTAAAACAATGTCACAAATACAGTAAATTTTCATTGGATAATTTAAAAAAATTTTTTAAATGCAATATGTGATTTAAAAAAGCTTCATCCCTTAACAGATTCTAATTTATTTTTTAAGGCACCATGACAGAGAAGCCTATCCGAAAGATTATGATATAGAGGGTCCTGAGGACATAAAAAAACTGTGTAATTCAACATATTGGCGACTTGGAACTGATGAACCCCCAGTAAGTAGCTGCTGCTGATTTCTTTAGATCTGGACACTTTCTCCTAGTGAAACATGGAAAAATAAAGGGAGGAGTTCTTTGTTGGTGCCACCCCTCCATGCTGTGTTGGGTACTTAGGCAGGTAACTTAGTCGCTGGGTGCTTCAGTGACCTTACCTGTAAAATGTGCACGTGTCATAAGGTTATTGGAGAAATTAAATGAGATGAAGCAAATCAAGTGGTTAACTCAGTGCCTGGCACATAGCAAGTGCTCAAGAAATTATTCTTGCTGTTATGATGCTGTTGCTGCAGCCACAGCATTTTGTTCCATGTCTGCTTTAACCTTCACAATAACCCTGTAAAGTAGGTAGTATTATCTCCATTTTACAGAGGGGGAGAAACTCTTAGAAGTTAAGTGACTTGCTCAAAGTTCCCAGTTAGGGAGTGGAAGAGTGAGACTTTGAATCCAGTTCTTTGATTTCAAGTGCTTTGTATTTGTCGTAAGGTGGTAGAGTTGTGAGTTATTAAAACACGCTGATATGATTCTCCTAACGTTTATAAGACCCAGTTCCAAGAGGAATATTCATTGCATGGGTACTTCCTGTTTGAATTACCACAAGTGTGTTACTCCTTGGCTATTTAGGTGTCTGTCCAATTTGTGTAAGGCAGGAGCTCACCTCTCCAGAGACCTCCAAATTGTGTCCTACAATGTCAAGAACTTTGGGCTAGTTGAAGACTTAGTTCAGCCCTATAGGATGGCCTTGGGGCTGAAGAGCTGGTAATTTGCCTAGGGCGGACGTGAATGTGTTGAGAACACTGGTTTGTATCACACTCTGCTCCAAAAGGCCGGGCTGTATTGAAATAGGACAAGCCTAGGAAGATCCACAATTCTATGTTGAACATGGGTCCAGAAGATTCTCAGTTTTCCAGGGTAATGAGAATAAATTAGCTTAGCAGGGCTCATGCTTGTTTCTTCCTGCCTTTTATAGTTACAATGGATAGAGAATGATAAGGATAGCCAGGAAAATGGACATTTATTATAAAGATGCAGCTGCCTGGAAGTGGAATCAAGGATACTTACAGGAACCAAGACAGTTCTAAAGCAAGACATCCTCCCCGCCTCCTCTCTCTCTCTCTCTCTCTCTCTCATACACACACACACACACACACACACACACACACACACCAGTGTCTCATTGGCATCCTGATTTTGTGCTGCTCAGTGTCTTTTTGCCCTACAGCTCAAATCTCAAGGGCATTCTAATGGTTTCCTCAGTTTCCACATTGGCCTTTTGCCTTTGCACCAGGCTGCCTTTTTGGTCCCTAGCCAGCACATGGAAGGGTTCCCAAGTCTAATGCTCAGCTCTGTCAGTGGCCATTCAGCCCTGCTTCACCAAACCCAGCTTAGCCTTGCTTTCTTGAGCCATGGGGCTGTGTGGTCAGGACAAGAGCAAGTTGGGCAAAGCACGCATTACCTGGCATGCACTTAGCATCTTTGACTCTTTAAAAATATTTATTTTTTATATCCAAGTGAAAATGTTCTTGGTCTCTGGGTTATGGGAGGAAGTTAGATGAAGTGAACTATGAGATGTAAGAACCTCAAACTTTCATTCCATACATTATACACATTACAGCAGTCAAGCTTCAGGTCTAATAGATGGTGTCGAAATAGATGATATTTACCTTCTCTGTGACTTTTGTTCATGGTCATTGAAACCTTATCCTTACTGTTCCAGTTTACAGATATATTAGATAGGAATGAAAATAGATCAAGGGGTCAACTATTTTGGACAAAACTGCTATTCTCATATCCTAATAGCAAGTTACATTTTTCTAGACTTTTTGTGTATAAAGCACTTGTTCATCCATCTTCTTTCATGCTCTTCTCAACAAAGTTATAAAGTTGACAAGAAAGGTATTATTATTCCAGTTCTAAACCCAGACCCATTGATTTTAAATGATTCACCCAAGGTCCCAGGTGTAAAAAGGAGGGGGATACAGACACAGAGCCTTCATATTTTCATATATAAGGTGAGATGTTGAATGTTGCAGAAGGATGGATGAGTTCTTCTTCTTGCCCCAGAGTTTTGATAGAGACCTAAACCCTAGAATACTCTCAATAGTTGGTGAAAAACACACATCTTAAAGCAAGATGCTAGACCATCTAGGCAGAACCTGCTAAGATATTCTAAACTAGATTAGGCCAGTACAAGTGATTATGGCCTTGAAGACTAGAGTTCAAGAAGAATTTATTTCATTGTGGCTTACATGTCCTTTCTTCCTCAGTTGACAGGTGTTTCAAGAGAATCAGAGAGGTTAATATGTGCATCCTGGAACTTAGAGGACGTAGGGTCTAGGTGTCTGACACTTGTGAAGTCACAAGGCCCACCTGCTGCAGGATTCCATGCCTAAAGCAGCACCTTGGTGGGAAAGTGAGAAACTTAAATCCAATACAGTTAGCAATTTTGATGATTTCACTGGACTGGAAAATTTCATAACTAAAATGAGATCCTTCTCAAGATTGAGGGGCCTAGAAAAGTTATGGGACTTGCTTAAAATTTCCATTAAGTGAAGGGAAAGAACTAGCCATCCATGTGGGATGGAAGAGGCAGCTTGATTAAAATGAAGTTGCTTCATGATTGCATCCTACTGATGGGATAGGATCAATTCAATAAGATGGTTATGTGAACAGTGCCTCATTTCATCCTCTGGACAGCTCTTCGGGCTAGCACTCTAAGTGACCGCATTGTGTAAATGAGGAAACCGAGGCCAGGTGAAGCTCTATCATTTGTTCAAAGTCAAATAGCAAGAAAGTGTATTAAAAATTAGAATCTATTTTTACCCTCTTGTTCCAGAGTCTAAGATCTTAAACGCTTCTCAGACTATCTCTTCGAGGGCCAAGTTGTTCTACTCCCAGCCCAGTGGTCTTTTTACCCCCCAAACACCGCATCCTCCTTGCAGAAAATGAACCTGATTATTTTTTTGCTCTGGCTTGGAAATGTGTTGGGGCATTGGTTTCTTATATCTTATCTATAACCTCTGTCCTGTTTCCTGAATTATGTCCACACACATACTAGCTAGCCCCATTCCCATCTGTTTCCTCTCCTACATGTCTTCTACCATTTTTGGATTTTTCCAATATTGCTGCTGAGTGGTTGCTTTTTTTGTCCACCAGCATTTCTATTCCCCTGTATAAAGTTCTCCTTGCCCTTAAATGCTGCTACTGGGGCTAATGTGAGCATTGTTTATTTGTAACAGGATTTTATTTTATTTTATTTTATTTTATTTTATTTTATTTTATTTTATTTTATTTTATTTTTAAAGATTTTATTTATGTATTTGACAGACAGCCAGCGAAAGAGGGAACCCAAGCAGGGGGAGTGGGAGAGGAAGAAGCAGGCTCCCAGGGCAGGAACCTGATGCGGGGCTCAATCCCAGAACACCGGGATCACGCCCTGAGCCGAAGGCAGACGCTTAACGACTGCACTACCCAGGTGCCCCTGTAACAGGATTTTAAATAGGCCTTTCTTTGTCTTCATTTGAACTCCAAAAGACCACAAACAACTCCATAGCCCCATGTGCCAAAGTGAAATATTAGGCCACTTAGGTGAGACCCTTGAAGGTGGTGCCCTTAGGCCAGTATTAACATGAAGGATATAAGAGGATTGAAATCCAAGAAGCCAAAAGAAAAGTTTGAGAGTAGAAACAGGGTTTTGGAAAAGGTGTAATGCCAGTCTCATCTGCCTGGTGAAGTTAGAAATATGAGGTGCTGGTGATCTTTCCAAAGCAGCAGAGCAGAAAGAGGGGAACTACATGTACATCATTGGTGAGACAAGGATAATTGAGTACTCAGGCCGAGAGGTGTCTTTTGGGGATCAGATGTAGAAGAGAAAGATGACAGAGAGCCATTTCAGAACCTGCCCAAGAGCCTCTTATGTAGGGATGGGAGGGACAGTGACTGGATTTCCAGGGGCTGAGGCAGGACAGTTAAGTCCAGACAGTGGCATCCTGTGTCATGGAACACAACCACTGAATGTTTCCAGAAGGGATCTCTACATCTACAGAACACTCTAAGATAAAGTCAGCTTTGAACATCCATCAGTGCCAGAAAGCATCAGACATCAGACACGCCCAGAGGAAACCAAAACAAGATTATACTTCCACCTTTCTTGCATTTACCTCTCTCCTTCCTCGTATCCCCACACCCACATCTTAAACCCTCAAGAAGCCAGAGGGAGTTGAGGAGTAGGGAAGAAATTTAAGGGGGACAATTGAGAAGAAGCCAACTGTGCCCCCTTTTTCCACTGAGGTATGCCAGGCCAAAGCTGACCTAAACTACAGGAATGAGTATTTCATTTCAAATGAAGTTTTGGTTAGTACCTGGTACTGGGGATTTTACTTACCTCAATGAGACTCCTCTTGGGACAGAAGTAGCCAGAAGATGTTTGTATTATCTGAGAGTGGCCACAGAAATCCTGGCAGTTGTCCTATATTTTATCAAGGAGCATAAGAAAGAATTCGCCTCTCCAAATGCCTATAGATGGGCAGTGATGGAGGAAGAACAGATTTTTTTCTGGTCATATCTACTTACAAGTCCCACTTGTTCAGTGAGCTAGTTGTCCGTTTGTATATAAAAGGGCAGCCCATTCACATCATCCCTCCCTATCCCCTTCCCTTACTTTAGTTTTTCTTCCTGGCATTTAAATCACTGTATATACTTAAAACTTCTTTAGTTGTTAATTGCACATGTCCCTTGACTAGAATACTAGCTCCATGGGAGAAGAGACTTTGGTTTGTTTAGTTCTCTGCTGTATCTCCAGTTCCTAGGATGGTGCCTGGCCCAGAGTGGGTCCTCAATAAATACTTGTGGAAGGAAGAAATGAAGGAAAGAAACAAAGAAAGAAGAAAAGGCAAGAAGGAAGGAAGGGAAGAAAAAAGAAAAAAAGAAAAGGGAAGAAGGAAGGAAAAAAGACTGTATTCCACAAATATATATTGAGGCCCTATTATTTTGCTAAGTGCTAGAGTAAGAAACAATTCAAAACAAGGTCACTGTACATCAGGAACTCACAGGCTTGTGGGGGAAGTGCAGGTGTACAACCACAGTGGCAACGGTACGATGGATGAAGCTATGATAGGAAGAAGATCAAGATGTGGAGAGGGGCACCCGTGAACTGAGATGCATTGAGGAGAGGATCAGGGATGGCTTCCTAGTGTTGGCTTTCATTTGTTGATGAAATCTGGAAACATACCAGTTAGGTTTCAGTGGTGGCATAATCAGATTCCTACCCCAATGGTCCTTCTGGCTTCGGGAGAGCACGCGGGGCCATGAGGATGCAGTTTCCCAGACAAGCACTCTTTCAAGCCACTGACTTTCTCTGATTGTTTTACAAGTCTAAGCAATTATGGGAAATAGCATTTTAAACTATAGCATTTTGTCTTGGTATTTTATTGAAACTCTATTCAGGTGCTGCTTAACTATACCAGAGTGAGTCCCATGCAAACTAAAATGCTCAGAAGCTCTTCTCTTATGGTTTCGTTCATTTGTAAAGTCCCTCACTCAAGGATCCTCACAACACTACCTCTGTCACGATCAGTATGTAAGACTGCTTTTGTGGAAGGAAACTTCCTCAAAACTGAGAAGAATTAAGTGTGGGGTACATTTGATGCTGTGTCATAGAAGGTGAGAACTTGTCAGACATAAAGGAACAAGGAAAACCGTGAGTGATTTTACTACACAGATTTTTCTTACACGGCTAATGGATCAGTGCCAAGGCATTTCTGGAACTAACAGGACAATGTGGATGAGCAAATTAGGCTAATATTAGTATTAATAGCATTACAGTCATTTTGGACTTTAAAATGGTAAATAAATGAGTCATACAAAAGTGTGCTAACATTCTTTTTATGAATCAATAAAGAATAGCCAAGTAAGTCTCAAATATGAACTATTTTAGTGGATGAAAATATGACATTTAGAAATTAATGACCCTAAAAGGGATATAAAGGGATATAATTATACCAGATCTGAGAAATTCAATTATCATTTACTTAATTGGTTCAGGTATTTTTTTTTCTTTGATTGACATAGTAGAATGGTGTTTTGATCATAAGACTATACTTAGAGATGCTTCTTGCATTCAGATCTAAGTACCTGAAAGAGGCATATGGATCAAATTTTTGTAAATGGAATAATTTTAAATGCCACTGGAGGAGAACCACTTAAACCAGGAAAAAGAAAGATGTTTGGGGTGAGTGGCTGGTAGAGTCAGGGTCTCCTCTTGCTTCAGGTTTCCGTAATGTCTGAGCTGGGAGTTGATGCCAGCAGTTCCAGCATCCTCTCGGGGATCTCCTTTTCCAACATCAGCACAAGTGCACCTGCCTCTTCTGTTTCAGGAATTCTGTATAAAGTTAGGCCAACTGAGTACTTTCCATGTCTACTGACGCAGCTCTGGGTTTATTGATTCAAGTGTGTATCTGCTCTGTCATTTCTAGGAATCTGGGATAGGAATGAATGTAGGCGTCTGCCTTTTTGATCCCGTCACTCTCCTTCATAATTCTTTTTCTATAGCAATAATCATGCCTCATTTAACTCTTAGAGAAACCAGATTTTAATTTTTCAGTATATCAGTTTGCTGAAGCATGTGCACTGTTATGTTGAACAAATGACACTTAGAAGATGCAGTCGTACACACACCTGTATTCTTTGTTTCTGCTGTCTGTTCACCCTACTCTGTGGAGTGAGTACTTTTCTGTACCCCTGGATAAAATGTTATGCAGATTTTATCATTTTTATGGTCACCCTCTGACCATAACAAGTGTATTGGTCTCATTTCAGTAAAGTATCTCATCAAAATGATGAATTTCATTTAAGGTGAAAGATTTTCTCTTCCTCCAGCTAGTCTGCCTCAGGCCGGGGAAGTCTGTAGATGGAAGTGTGTCTGGATGGGGAGGGTTGGCTGATTTTCTAGTTCACTAGTTCTGTTCTTTCCTCCCCTCAGATAACAAGACAACTAAAAGGCTCTCTTGTGATTATTCCACTAATATTCGTTACTTAACTGAGACTGTTTTTGTTACAAGAAACAGTTTTGTTATTTGAGGTGATTATAAGAAATGATAGAACAGGTAGTAGAAAAAAAGAATGAAATTATTTTTCTGATCATACCCCATACGTCCCAGGTGTTCAAAATAATGATGGGGAGCAAGCCTCACTGATTGTCTGAGATCCTTTAAATAATCTCTGTGTGGAACTACTACTGAGTTCTCCTAGACATGAAAACAGCCAGAATTTCTAAGAGCAAAACTGCTGAGAAATAAGAGTCATCCTTTTTTAAAGATAAAGACTTTTTACGAAGTCTCTATACTGCTTGTCGATGATGACGACCTTTTGGCAATGGTACAGAAAAGCTGCAGTTGGTAGGGGAAGTGCTACTTAAGAGGGTAAAATAAAACTCTTCAGTTATGACTGAAGATCTGAGATGATAGATGCCAAGTTCCTTATTCCGAAGTGAGGCCCCACATCTGTCACATAGAACATGCGAAGCATTTGGGCAGTAACTGATTCCGAGCCTCTTGGTCTCTCATCCACCTTGAAGATTAAAAAAAAGAAAGAAAAGGTTGAAATTGAAGAGACCTGGCTGAGAGTATTTGGAATTTGGAAGAGTCCTTTAGAGAGAATTTACATTCTGAGTTCCACCCCTCGTTTCCCATGGGATAAGCTACGTCCTGCTGTAGTGTGGGGCCTCAAGGATATCTGGCGGCAGGGAATTTGAGTAACTGTTACCCTGAAGTTGGGGAACTTGGTTGAGTGAGGTCAGACTTATTCCTGAAGCAGCCTGTGGCATCACACAGGGAACTTGACTTGGAAAGTACCTGCGCTTCCTAAAGTATGGGTCAGAGGAGTCTGCTTTCTGGGGACCCTATAAGCAACATAAGAAAGAAATGTCAGGGGCGCCTGGGTGGCACAGCGGTTAAGCGTCTGCCTTCGGCTCAGGGTGTCATCCCAGCGATCTGGGATCGAGCCCCACATCAGGCTCTTCTGCTATGAGCCTGCTTCTTCCTCTCCCACTCCCCCTGCTTGTGTTCCCTCTCTCGCTGGCTGTCTCTATCTCTGTCAAATAAATAAAAAAAATCTTAAAAAAAAAAAAAAAGAAAGAAATGTCAGTTAGTGATCAACTAAAATGAATCTTTCCAAGAGAGATTCTTCTGGGTGTTAAGTTACCCTCAGCAGAAAGAGTCTGGTTACCCTCAAATGTGGAACTTGAGGGGAAATTATAAATGACTTTCTCTTTCCCTGTACCAGTTACCCAGTTAAAAGTTACTGTTCTACTACTGGGATTTCTTAAATGCCACACATATAGGAAGAGTTCATCTTGCAAGATTAGAAGTTGGGACTTTGAGAAAAATTGATACTCAGGAAAATGGGGAATAAGAATGATGTTATGAAGTGAACTTCCTAAACATACATTAGATATATTTTATATTACCATTTGACTCAAGCGAGATCTTATTATGCAAATTTAATGGAAATTTTAGTGATTATCCTGCAAGTTTGTGCTGTGTTAATTTAGCAATCTCACATACCAAATTGCCAATCTCCAGTTTGTGATATATATAT
>NW_024426008.1:17663698-17686393 GCF_017311325.1 Ursus maritimus | reverse complement strand
GTTCAAAATAATGATGGGGAGCAAGCCTCACTGATTGTCTGAGATCCTTTAAATAATCTCTGTGTGGAACTACTACTGAGTTCTCCTAGACATGAAAACAGCCAGAATTTCTAAGAGCAAAACTGCTGAGAAATAAGAGTCATCCTTTTTTAAAGATAAAGACTTTTTACGAAGTCTCTATACTGCTTGTCGATGATGACGACCTTTTGGCAATGGTACAGAAAAGCTGCAGTTGGTAGGGGAAGTGCTACTTAAGAGGGTAAAATAAAACTCTTCAGTTATGACTGAAGATCTGAGATGATAGATGCCAAGTTCCTTATTCCGAAGTGAGGCCCCACATCTGTCACATAGAACATGCGAAGCATTTGGGCAGTAACTGATTCCGAGCCTCTTGGTCTCTCATCCACCTTGAAGATTAAAAAAAAGAAAGAAAAGGTTGAAATTGAAGAGACCTGGCTGAGAGTATTTGGAATTTGGAAGAGTCCTTTAGAGAGAATTTACATTCTGAGTTCCACCCCTCGTTTCCCATGGGATAAGCTACGTCCTGCTGTAGTGTGGGGCCTCAAGGATATCTGGCGGCAGGGAATTTGAGTAACTGTTACCCTGAAGTTGGGGAACTTGGTTGAGTGAGGTCAGACTTATTCCTGAAGCAGCCTGTGGCATCACACAGGGAACTTGACTTGGAAAGTACCTGCGCTTCCTAAAGTATGGGTCAGAGGAGTCTGCTTTCTGGGGACCCTATAAGCAACATAAGAAAGAAATGTCAGGGGCGCCTGGGTGGCACAGCGGTTAAGCGTCTGCCTTCGGCTCAGGGTGTCATCCCAGCGATCTGGGATCGAGCCCCACATCAGGCTCTTCTGCTATGAGCCTGCTTCTTCCTCTCCCACTCCCCCTGCTTGTGTTCCCTCTCTCGCTGGCTGTCTCTATCTCTGTCAAATAAATAAAAAAAATCTTAAAAAAAAAAAAAAAGAAAGAAATGTCAGTTAGTGATCAACTAAAATGAATCTTTCCAAGAGAGATTCTTCTGGGTGTTAAGTTACCCTCAGCAGAAAGAGTCTGGTTACCCTCAAATGTGGAACTTGAGGGGAAATTATAAATGACTTTCTCTTTCCCTGTACCAGTTACCCAGTTAAAAGTTACTGTTCTACTACTGGGATTTCTTAAATGCCACACATATAGGAAGAGTTCATCTTGCAAGATTAGAAGTTGGGACTTTGAGAAAAATTGATACTCAGGAAAATGGGGAATAAGAATGATGTTATGAAGTGAACTTCCTAAACATACATTAGATATATTTTATATTACCATTTGACTCAAGCGAGATCTTATTATGCAAATTTAATGGAAATTTTAGTGATTATCCTGCAAGTAAAAGACTTTTAAACATATGGTAGTGCTTTTATAAATTACCCACCCTTATGTCAGGTTATGAACATTTCTAGACCAAAGTGATTTTTCACATTAAAATGGTGTAGGATTTGGTTTGCCCACATGCAACAGAAACCACAAATCAACAGTGGCTGTTCACATAAGGTTTTATTCTTTTATGTAAAAAGTCTGGATGATAACTGGTCAGGACTGGTATGGAAGTTTGTCAGAAACCTACTCCTAGCTTTCTACCCTCCATCCCTGTGCAGAGCCCAAGATGGCTGCCAGAAACCTGTCATTATGTCCACATTTCACGCAGGAGGAAAAGGAAAAAAGAAGCGGGACCTTTCCTGGAGGTTGAATAAATTACTTCCATTTATGCCTCATTGTTCAGAACCAGTCACTGGTCATATTTAAGTATGAAGGAGACTAGAGTGCACTTGCTGTGATGAGCACCAGGTGTTGTATGGAAGTATTGAATCACTATATTGTACACTTGAAACTAATATTACAACATATGTTAACTAACTGGAATTTAAATAAAAACTTTAAACTTTTTTTTTTTTTAAATAAAGGAACTGGAAAATGTAGTCTGAAACATCAGGTCCCCACCTAAAATTTTGGAGTTCTAATACTGATGAAGATGGGAGGTCTAAAATTGAAGGACAGCATTTGCCCCTGATACAGGAAATAGAGGTTAAGAGTGGGTGCTGGAGACAGATGGCTTCTCTTTCATTCTTGGCTCCACCCCTTACTAGGTTGTAACTTTGATCAAGAGTCTGAAACTTTCCACGTCTTTATTTCCTCGGGTGTGAAGTGGGAATAGTAGAGTTTTCATGAATACTTAATGTGAAGACATTTAGAATAGTGTCTAGCTGTGTGCTCTTGTCATTACCATTATCCCCATGATTTACTGCAACTCACTAAGCTGTAGTCAGTCGAGCTTCTGGAGTTTGTCTACTACACTAGCCTGGCACTTCACAGATGTGGATCGATGAATGAATAAGTCAGGCTGCATGTTTTGAATTGTAGAACTTCTACTTTCTCGCTGGTTTACCTGGGCCTTGCTTATTCTGTTTCAGCCTCAGTTTTTCCTTCCTTAAAATGAAGATAAACTATGCCAAGTGTTTTTCCTTTCTCCCTTCAGATCTACTTTCCCTCCTTCTCAACCCTACTCTGCCACAGAGGCTGACCTTTATGGACAGCTTCAGTGATCTTCCTTGCCCTCTGGCTTTCTGTTGGGATTAGCCTGTGGAAGGCACTGACAGGTGCCTTTGGGTCAGCCTTGCACATGAAAACAAAATGGTGCCTAGTAATTTTTTTTCCCAAAAGAAAGGTCTTATTTTTGTTAAAGTGTATAATATGAAGCTCAATACAGTATCTCTTACCATTGACCTGTGAACCTGGGACTCTATGAGGAAGAGTAGTTGAGCAAAAGGGTATAGGAGTCAAAGCTGGGAAATTGGGCTGTGTGGCTGGTGATTCAGGAGGTTGAAGTCTTCGAGAGTAGTGGTCAGAGAAGCCAAAGGTCTATAGAGCCATGGGGTAGACCAGGGAACCAGGGCCAGAGACTATAGTTAAAATTGCTTTGAGTAGGATAGTTTCCTAGTCATAGCAGAGCTTTATTATACCAACCCAAAGTGGACCAAAGGTGTTTGACTATAGCTATGATACTCTTGCAGTTGAAGTCTCCAAATATCTAAACAGAGGATTTTCTTTCTTTCTTTCTTTCTTTCTTTCTTTCTTTCTTTCTTTCTTTCAAAATCTGGTGCAATTAATGTGACCTAGGGGTTCATTGGATGTCTTCAGGTTTGAAGAAAGTCGTGGGTTCTCTTGGTAGTGGTGAGTTCTGCTTCTCTGCTGTGAACCTTCACATTCACGATCTTCTAGAGTTTGGAATGGAAAGAAATATTGAATCCTCAGCATCCATTTTTGTTTGTTAGATTCCCTAAATACTACTCATGATGCTTCTTCAGTTGATTTGAGTACATCTTACAATTTTCATGTCTTTCTTGTAATAATTGCTTGATAATTTATTGAGTAATCCTCTAATGGAGAAGGGATGGTGGTGGTGGTGCTGCTGGTATCTGAGTACGATGTGATTTACAAAGTGATTGCTACAAACATTTTCTTACTTAGGGAAATTAAAATATACTAACTTTGAGAAGAAAGTAAAAAACATGTAAAGTTAGTATTAAGTTGAATGCATTTCATAGAAACAACCAATTTGATTATTTATTTTCTAATAACACGTCATAAGGAATTGCCATTTTCATATATTTAGGATGAAATAGTTGAACTGCTATGAGATAGTACTTAGTTTTTAATGTCAACAGTATCAATAATTAATATCAGAATGTACTTCAACAAAAATATTTTAGTAACTAACCATTTTTGGCAATGTATCTGTTTTTCTTATATGAGGCTTCCATTTTTCCAGATTTGG
This sequence comes from Ursus maritimus, assembly GCF_017311325.1. Lineage (NCBI taxonomy): Eukaryota > Metazoa > Chordata > Mammalia > Carnivora > Ursidae > Ursus > Ursus maritimus. The sequence goes on along the minus strand of NW_024426008.1, from coordinate 17,682,579 downwards.
ATATCAGAAGCACATGAACAAATGGCACAAGTTTATTTAAACAGAGAATTGGCTAAAATAAAGAGAAAGGCTTTATTGAATGATGAAACAATGAGCTCTGGGATTATTGAAAGGTATTCTTACTACTTTCCTTTGCTTACAGAACATACACATGCAGGAAAGGATTTGTATGAGTAGTGAGGAGGTGTAGCGGCCCCAGCTACACGTTACAGGAACACATCAATCATAGTGAACATATCTCAAGCTTCTGTGCTTTCTGTTCATGCCATTCCCTCTGTCTGGAATTCTCTTTCCCTCAATTGTTTGCCAAGCAGCATTACCTATTCTGGGTCCAGCTAAAATGTTACTTCCTCTTTATGCATTTTTTTCTGGTCAGTGTTCTGACTATTTAGTTTTGAACACCAATTCCACAATTTACTTGTGAAATAGTGTCTATAATATAACCTATAAAATGGGAATTATAAAAGTACCTACTTCATAGGTTGCCCTGAAGTTTAGGTGAAAACAAGTATGAAATATACCTAGAAATATTGCTTGACAAGCAGTAAGAATTAGGTAAGCTGTCATTGATCAGGATTAATTGCTCTTATATTCTTGCCTTCTGAGCATTTTGTTTATGTTCTGCACAACGGGTGGACTTGCATTCTAGTTAATTATATGTATGTGTGTTTCCCCTGAAATAGTTCTTTGAGAGTAGGAACTGTTTCTTGCTCATAGATACGTAGTCCTGCAGCTTGGCATCGTGTCTTTCCATGAAAAAGTCTTTCCATAGATCTTGTCTTATGTTGTAATTGTTGAGAAATGCAGTCAAAACAATGACAAAATGCTGAATTTTTCATTTACTTGTTGGGACATTTTATTTTGCAAAGTGCATGAAAGTTGCCAACATGAATAACCTTTAAGAGACTATCATAAAAATTCAGCCCCGGCTGTAACCCCCCATGCATTTGTAATAATTTTCTTCATGGTTATACAAGTTATAATTGGAGGGACGATTCAGAAACTGATCAATCCCATTAATAACTGATGCTTCTGATACAGCATTTTCTCAAGTAAATCAGTTTCTGACTACTCCCACCGTCACGGTTATTCTTGCTCACATAAACAGCAGTTGAAGCAGGTGTTTGACTTGTTATTGCTTGAGCGAGTTGAACTGTACCTACCTCCAGCTGGTAACCTGGTTCACGCAGAAGCTTCTGTTGACCTGTGTTTCTCCACACATTTAACCAGGTATATCCTCAATTTATAGGTACTATCAATTTTATTACAACAATTATTAATATAAAAACCACAAGCCATTTCTCAATACCAAGCAACATTATTTATTTGATTAGTCCTACTTAAAGCCATACTTTTACTACTATCACTCTCTGTCTTAGCCGCCTGAATAACTAGATCATTAGCCAATTGCAGCCTAAATAGTACTACTTTATATGGGACTGTTGAATCACTATATTCTATGCCTGAAATTGATGTAACACTCTATGTTAACCACACTGGAATTAAAATAATAAATGAAAACTTAGAAAAAGGATAAAAAATTCAGCCCCAAATTAGTTTTGTATGGCTTTGAAAGTTTATAAATGTCAGTGTGACATGTTTTCTTAAAATTGTTTTCTTGTTTCCAGGGACACTGGATTACCTGCTACAGGCTTTGGAGCTCTCTTTACTAGACACCCACCAGATCGGCATAAAATGTTAGTAGATCCTAAATGGCTGCAGATTGCACAAAACATTTCTTAATTAATCAAGAGGTTTGTTTGTGAAAGTGAGAGGGTGAGGAGCATACCAAGGCCAACAAAATACCCTTTACATGGCATTTTACAGACTCCTTTCCTTTAACAAAAGGGTTTTTTTCCCCCATCAGTATGCAAATACTAATAATATCATCAATCCTCATTACTCAAGATTCCATATTTGCAAATTCTCCTGCTTGCTAACATTTATTTGTAACCCCAAAATCAGTACTCAGGGTTGAGTCATTCATGATATGCATAGGGTGGTGAAAAGCTTGAGCCACCCGATGTGCACATTTCTGGCTGAGGTGGGACAAAGCACAGCTCTGCCTTCTCATTTCAGCGCTCATACTGTGCGCCAAGTGTCCTTCTCACGGTCTACTTGTGCCATGATTTTTGCATTTTTTGTGTGCTTTTTGTTGGTGATTTTGCTGTCTGAAATGGCTTGCAAGTATAATGTTAAAGCGCTGTCTAATGTCACAAGCACAAGAAGACTGTGATGTGACTTATGGAGAAAATAGATGTGTTGGATAAGCTTACTTCAGGCATGAGTTATAATGCTGTTGGCCATGTTCATTGTTAATGAATAACAATATATATTAAACAGAGACACACATAAAACCAGGTTACGTACTGGTTGTTTGATGAAAATGTTGTGAGCAGAGGCTCTCAGGATCCTACCCCCATGTTTCCCCTAAGAGCAGTGGTTCAGTATTTGCTAATTCAGTGTTTGTGGTGCCTTTATAGAACATTACTATGAGTAATGAGAGTTGACTATAGAGCAGGGCACTGCTATTTTTTGCTGATTAAAGAAATATATTTATTTGGGGGCAGCATGGCTTGTTACTGTAGAAAAGAAATTTGTCTTCCATTCATCTTTCTAAAGAAGACAAACTTTCATAATTTCTGTACTGATATATAGATAAGTGATATGGAAATATGGGTACTTACAAGCATGATGAAATTCTAAGTATTGGGTTGTGTATTATGTAGATATGGATACATGTCATCATTACCAGAAATTTTGATGTTTTGCTTCGTTTGAGAAATGTCTGGCATTAGAACTAAGCTACTTTGCAGTCTGCCTGGGGTTAGGGTGGGAAGTGTCCTAAATGATAATGTCCCACCCCATTTCACAGTCATTTGTAATTCTGGCCAGGGGCTCTAACAGTGCAGATCCTAACACTGATCCCTCCTATGAGGCTGGCCTGGCCTATGTCTCCCACAGCCGGCTGTAGCGTATCCAAGTGGGCTCAAAGATCCACAGGGAGTTTCCCCAGAATGATCCCTGAGGAGGGTGGACTTCTGGCTTCCATGAAAGTGATGAGCTAAAAACATTCCACTGGCTCCCTTCCCTGCCCTGAAATCTGGAAATTTCAGCAAAGACATGGAAAGGCAGAATGAATCCAGAGGCAGACTTGAAAACTGTATCAAAACTTTGAGAAACTCTAAAGAAAATGATGGGTTAGTGGAGGAGAGGGCTGGGAGACAGGAAAGGGGAAGAAGAGAGAAGACAAAAGTTGAAGTCTCTGGATGGAGTCTTGGGCCAGTCCAGGGTGGGAGCTGTGATCTCAGTTGGCCAGGCTTAGATGGGAGCTGAATGAATCTTGTATATTGTGCTTGCAAACATGGAGTTACATACTCCAAGTTAGATTTTTCTGCATTGACTTTGCATGCTGTTTTCAGTCCAGCACAGAAAACGAGACACCAGGGCCCTACCTAATAGATGATTTGATATCAACAGTCTACCTCCCTGAAACTCTGATCTCAGTGTTGAAATCCGTAATGCCAGCCACAGATGGCCAGTAGGGCTCAGAGTTGTTTCTTCCAACTCTAGTTCAAGAAAGCAGTCTTGGATACAGAGGAACTAAGCAGCGCATCTAAAGGAGAAAGAAATGCCAAGGAAAACAAGTGCAGTTGAGCCCAGAGATCTGCAGTAGAAGCACTTTATCTCCCTCCCTCACAGCGAAGACACCGCTGACCCTCTCTTTTCAATGGGCCACCTTTGTAGTCATCAAAGCAGAGGTAACCGATGGTCTCAGGAATGATACTGATGAAGTCCCAGTTAAAAAATATCATGACACATCTAAAGAATAAAAGTATCATGAAGAATGACAGGACATAGGCAACCTATAGAGGAAGCAAACCTGATAGAACAAGTGGAACAGGAATTTAAAGCTGTATTATTTGGGGGAATAAAGGAAACAGTTGCAAAAATAGGGAAAATAATAAAAGTCAAGTTGATGTTCACCTTCCAACAGCAACACTGGATTGCAAGGGTATAACACTGAAGTGTTGAAGGAAAAGAATTATGAACCTGGAACTATTGAAATGGGAGGGTCAAATAAAGATATCTTCAGGCACACAAGGACTGGTTTCAGACTTACTATCCTGCCATGCATAATTCTAGAACAGGGCAAAATGTGGTAGGCAACTGTTGTCAGTCATTGGGTAGCAGCTGTGTGGCTCAGTGCTCCTTGAAATGAGAGGGGAGTGTCTCATTCTCTTCTGACTTACTCTCTGAGGATACTTCGTTCAGCTTTGGTGCAGAGAGGTGAGCCCAAGTTTAGAGCAGTATTCTTGTGGAGCTGGGAATTAGGAATAGGAATTTAGAGCTTCTGATGTGACTCAAATTTGTAGGACAAGGTATTGGAGGGAAGAACGTTGTGTGTGGAGGTGGGAACAGGAGTCCGCATGGAGTTCTCCCTGGGTTCTTGGTCGAGGATGAGGCTCTGTATGCACTAAGGAAAAAATAGCTACCCCTGTTTTGAAAAGATCATATAGAACTGTCTGCAGCATATTCTGAAATTTTGCAGTGGTGCTCCCTCCTGCGTGGTGGTATTTCGTAGCGGGTTCCAGGGCTATGTTACCTGCCTTCAAATCCTGGCGCTGCCACTTACCAGCTATGTGATCTTGGGCAAGTTACCTACCATTTTGTACCTCAGTTTCTTCATTCATAAAATGATAATTATAAAGGCATATGTGTTCGGGGGTCGCCGTGATGATTAAGCAAGTTAATATACATAAGATAATTAAAACAGTAATTGATGTGTACATGATAAGTGCTGTCTAGAAACTCCTATCTATCAATTCAGGGAAGTGTTCTTAATTTACTTCATTGATGATTTATACCTTCCAGTTTTTGTGTTCTTTCTTTTTGGAAATCCTTTATTTGGATGTTGAATTGCTTGGCCTGGTCCTCTAATTTTCTTGTCTTTCTGTTTTATTTTTGCTTTACTATCTACTCTCTTTCTTCAACCCTACTGTTGAGTTTTTTTTTAAATCTGTTTTTGTAAGATCCTTTTTTAATTTCATGACCTTAGTATCTTATCTATCTAGGGATGTTAATAATTGTTTTCCTTAAATTTTTTTTCTCCATGTATAGTCTCTATTTCCTCTAAAATGCTTTTTTTGTTTGTTATTTTAGCATATGGTATCTGTCTTACATGCTAGAAGCTTTCTTTTTTTTTTTTACTTTAAAAAATTAACAGCTTTATTGAAGTATAATTTAAATACCATAAAATTCACCAATTTTAAGTGTACAATTCAATGATTTTTAGCATATTTGCAGAATTTTGCAACCATCACCAAAATCTAATTTTAGAACAATTCTATCACCCCAAAAGAACTTTATGCTTACTAGAGACCCTCCTCATTCTCACCCCCAGCCCTAGGCAAACACTAATCCACTTTCTTTTATTTATTTATTTATTTATTTATTTATTTATTTCATTTTATTTTAATGTTTTTTTATTATATTATGTTAGTCACCATACAGTACATCCCTGGTTTCCGATGTAAAGCTCGATGCTTCATTAGTTGCATATAACACCCAGTGCACCATGCAACACGAAGCTTTCTTGAGATACCTGATAATCAGTCCTTGCTTTTCTGCTCATGATTAACAGCCTGAGAGTGAAGCTTACTGACTTGGAGCTTTACTGGAGAGATCTAGGTGGGTCTGCTTTTTGTTTTTGTTTTTCCCCCCAGAAGCCCTGGTGTCAGTAGTCTTTCCTCTTGGGCTGGTCAGATTCCCCGAGGAAGTGCCCTTACTTGACCATCTGACAGGTGAACTGCTGGTGCCTGTGTTCTTGAAGTGATCAGGGTATTTTGCTGGGACATCAATATTAATCTTCCATTATGTATGGTCACTGAACCATGTTGTTGATCAATGACTTTCTCTTTTACCCTTTCTAGAGAATACATTTCTAGCTTCCTGCTGGAAGAGAAGAGGGGCAGTTACCCAGCAATGGGGAATGGCAGAAGGGCCTGGAGCTCTAACAGCTTCTCAAGCAGCTCTAACCCAATCCTCCCTTGCTGATTTAGAATTTATTCAGCTTTCTGCTAAGTCAGAGACCACTTATTCATCTTCTCTCAAGCTTCCAAAATTTGTTTCTCTTGTTCCTTTTCCTATTCTCCTTATTCTTGTAGATTAATTTTTTAAAGCCTCTTTAATATGGTTTTAGTGGAGCTTTTTGAAGAAGCAAAGTGCAGTGTGTACCTTTAATCTTGACTGTGAAGTTGTCAAGTCTCATCTGAAATGTCACCTCCTTCAGAGGACCTTCCCTTGCTACTGTCACTCCCAGCCCCCATGACTTGGTAGGTCCCCTGTGGGTGTCCATGACGCTGTATGCTTCTTTCATCCTAATGCTATTCATCTTGGTTGCGATTACTTGCATTCCTGTTTGTCTTTCTTGCTAAACTCAATGCTCTAAAGGGCAAAACTGTCACAGCTCTATCCCCAGCGTCTATAGCCACTGCACAGTTATTGTTTTTTGAACAAATGGATTATTTCTAATGTGGAACAGAAAAATTTTTTAAAAGTATTTTTATTTATTTTTGCAAGAGAGAGAGAAAGAGAGAGAGAGAGAACGAGTGGAGGGGGAGAGGAAGAGAGAGAAGCAGGCTCCCCGATGAGCAGGGAGCCCGAAGGGGGACTCGATCCCAGGACCCTAGCATCATGACCTGAGCTGAAAGCAGATGCTTAATTGACTGAGCCAGCCAAGTGCCCTGGAATAGAAGATTCTAATGGAAGAGAGATATTGCTGTTTCCTAGCTTATTTGATTTAGGGCTTCAAGACCTGTAGAACCAAAAGTTGTTCTGAGTTCTATTCTGGTGAATGCATTAGAAGACATAATCTTTTAGAAAACCAGTCCTTATTAGTTTGAATTGCTGAATTACTTGTTTGTCTTATTTGATTATTAGCACGGAAATAAATAAATGAGCAACTGTCCTTCACTAATACCGTATGTAATTTCGTCTTTCAGTTAATGTATACTAATTACAGTGTGTTCCATACCATAGAATGCTGTGATGTTTTAGAATCTTCTCTCTTTAATATTAAAAATTCTTTTGCTTCTTGCCAACTGTACAGCTGTGGAAGTTAAATGTCAACTTTAAAAGGCAATGAATAAGAATGAGTTTGCTCAATGGACCAAAGTAATGTGCTTCAACTTATAAAAGAAAGGCTGTAATCATAATGTAAATTTAAACTTCTAGTTACCTCTTAACAAAAAAGAAAAAAAAATCAGAATATAGGAATAGCTTTGTTATTAAGGAGACATTAGTCAGATGCATTTATCTTAATTTTTAGATAACATCCATTATATTGTGATGGCATTTGACAGTCTCTTTCTTTTCTCACAACTTAACTGATAGCCAACCCACTTTATTTTGGACCAATGTGAAGAAGACACACACCTTTCCTACTTAAACTGGCAACAAACATCTCTGGAACATACTGAAAATCAGAACTAGAGTGTTTGGACACCACTTATCACTCCTGACCTTAACCAGAGAAAAGGACTTTGTGGATAATTCCTTCCATGTATGTCACAGACTGAGATAATTTTTTTTTTCTTTTAGAGAGCAAAAGAGAAAGAGCGCAAAGGGGAAGGGAAGGGCAGAGAATCCAAAACAAGCTCCACCCCCACACAACCCTGAAGTCATGACCTGATCCAAAATCAAGAGTCAGACACTTAACAGACTGAGCCACCCAGGCACCCCGACTGAGATAAGTTTTTAAAAATTGTAATACAGGGAGCAGTAAGGTTGATACTAAAAGTGATATCAATGACTTAATTTTGAAAATTGAAATTTACATACATTGAGGCTAGATTGAGCTTCTCTAGAACTAGAGTTACTGTTTCTCTTGAGAGTTGGTTATATTTCTTTCAGTGAGTTTCCAAGGAATTAACAGTGACCAGTGATGGAAGGAGGGAGAGGGAGGCCCAAAGACCTTAGCCATCAACAGTGTTCTTCCGGTCTCAGATGGGGACAGTTGCATGTGTGTGGCATCTCTGACATGGATCCTTTTACTACATGGATAGAATCCTTAAAGGCACAGAAACTTAATGAGAGACACATTTCCTTTAAGGCACATAGGAAATGTGGATAAGAAGATGAATCTAATTAGTAAGTTAAGAGGCTTGCTTTGCCCTCCTATCTTGTTCTTGAGAATTCTGAAGCAACTTTCACTTAATTTGGAAGCTCTTTATGGAAAGTGAACTCACTGATGATCAGAAGGCCCTGGATACATGATTATCTTATCTTATACAAAATCATTTTATGATTGCCCATAGGAACAGACAGTTGTAGCTGATGCATTCTAAGAAGTAAGGTTTTCCATGTATAGTATTTGGACCACATCTGTGACCATTAAACAGTCAACCAACCAGAAACCAAAACAACCGAACAATCGAAACAAACAACAAAAGCTTTATCAAGCAGGTCCAATTTCGTAAATGAGATTTAGTATAAATATAATTTTAAGGCCTTATTTCTCAGAAGCCCTTATTTAAATATGCATATGTAACCATGCATGGTCCTGGGATAGTGGCTCACAGGAAAAGCTAGGTTTTTTTTTACAGGGAAAAGCCAACTCTGGCATAGAATATGGGCTGGGTAAGAAGCATGCCCATGGGAGCCTGTGTCAGTTTGAGGGCAGCCAAGAAGTGCTGACTACCAACCGAAGGATGGAGAAGTATGAAAAGTAGACCTCTTACAAGGACAGCTGTAACTACTGTGTCTCGTCATTTTTACCAAATTTCATCATCTCCCGGTGGTAGTGATTAGTGTAGATTGTCAAAATTTTATCATAAATGTTTCTTGTTTCCAGAAGTCATCTAAGCTCTTATGTGATTCACATGACTGGAAAAGAAAGAAATTAATAGTGTTTTGGACCATGGGGCAGCTATTTGGACTTAGTGTGGTTTTTTAGGAAAGACATGGTATGAGAAAATAAGAAACATGGGTTCTACTTCTGAACCTGCACTGAACCTGCTATGTGACCTTGTGCTGTCTAATAAGCCTCTCTGGGTTCCAGTTGTTTCCATCTGCAAAATGAGGGGATTGAACCAAATGATCTGTAAAGTCCTTTCCTGCTCTAAAATGTTATGGTTCTAAGGAGAAAGGCATCTGTAGTCACATAAATGGACAAGTTAAATGAGGCCAAAAAGTAGTTCAGGCAGTTAAGTTTTCATTGTTGGTGTAGAGCACTTATCCATATGTGTGTGGAGTGATTACTTCACAGTAGCCATAGCGAGTTCAGGCCACGGCTTAAACTCTTTCAATTTATTTCTCTCACTGGGGCATTTAGCATCTGTAAAACCTTTGGCACTCTTCAGAGGAAAGGGACTGAATATGAATAGTAAGAGGTTTTTTTTTTTTTCTTTTTTTTTCCTTTTCTCAAAGTACAGTGCAAGTCCTTTGCTTTTTTTTCTACTCAGACATTTATGGGGTGGCTTGTCTCTTGGTAAGATACCACCCAGATAGATGTTGAACATTTTTCTGGAGGGAAAAAAAGTAAAAAGAAAAAGAAAAAGAAAAAGAGAAGAGAAGAAAAGAAAAGAAAAAAAAGAAAAGAAAATGCCCTATGATGATGGTGATGAGGATAACAACAAAGAAAATGTGAAGTGGAGAGTGATATGGTGAAAAGACCATGGAAAAGGAGTGAGACAGACCAGCATCCCAGTCTTGATTCCCCTTCTTAGTCATTATAGGACCTTTTGCTTCCCATTCAGTGTAGCGTGGCGGGGCCGTATGTAATGGGCTGATTCCCATTCTCACTCCCACCTCCCACAAGCCCACATGTGGGCCATAGGACCCAGGCCAAGCCACTTAGAAAGCATTCTAGGATAGTAATTGAAGTTTGGGACAAGATTCCCTAACATTTTCCAGGTCTGTGAGTTACAGAGGGCATCTTTCTGCTGGGGAGCATCTATCTGTAAGTGAAGCTAAGCTGATGTGTGGAAAAAGACAGATCTGATGGTATTCTTTTTTTTTTTTTTTTAAAGATTTTATTTATTTATTTGATAGTGAGAGAGACAGCCAGCGAGAGAGGGAACACAAGCGGGGGGGAGTAGGAGAGGAAGAAGCAGGCTCCCAGCGGAGGAGCCTGGTGTGGGGCTCAATCCCAGAATGCCAGGATCACGCCCTGAGCCGAAGGCAGATGCTTAACAACTGAGCCACCCAGGCGCCCCTGATCGTATTCTTTTTATATGTGCTGTTATTTTCCTTCCTTTTTTTTCTTAATTGAGTTTGAATTGGGTTTCTATAACTTACACCTTTAATACTACTAATAAAAAATACTTATATGGTATATATTATGTGCCCAGCACCATTCTAAGTATGCTAACTCATTTACTTTCTACAAAACTCTGTGACTTTGTTCCATCTATATTATCTACCTTCTGTGGTGGGAAAAACAAAAGCACAGAGAAGTCAAGTAACATGTTTAAACTCTCAGAGCAGGTAAGTGATGAGCCAGGATCTTGACTGAGATTGTCTCATGGTCTTAGCCACTCTTCTATGCTGCCTCCCTGAATGATAGGTTAACTAAGGGAACTGTGAACATGGAGATGTTAATTGCTACATTTAGGCAGGCCAGGCCTTGGGCACCAAGCCATTATGGGAAGTATTGGTTCTTCTCTTGAAATTTCTGAATTCAGATTTTCCATTTTTCAAATAATGTGGCTACTGGTTCCTAAGACATATCTTGGTCTTGGCTTGGTACTTTTCCCCTGTCAGGCAGGAATCCTGCCTGAGCTCATATCACCCACCTCGGCTCCCTGGAGTGGGTGACTTGGCTGGTGCTGAGTGATGATGGCTTTTCTAGTTGGCCAAATTTGCTGAAATGATTTTAGAGTCAACCTAGATGCTAATGCTCTTTGCATAATTCCTGCATTTAGGGTATCCTCCCTTAGCTGATGTACATTGAAACCAAATGGCTAAGTAGGTAGGATACTTTTCTATTTATTAATATTTGGGGGTATGGCTCAGGTCCTGGCTTGACTTATGTGCCTTGGCACAGGAGTGTTTTAATGGTGGGTAACAATAACCTATCTTATTGCTATCCTTGCAGGGTAATTCAAATAATTTGATAAGAAAATTTATGCAAAAGCACTCAGTATAGTGCTTTTTAGATCTAAAGTTTTGGCATCACAGTGGATTGATGGCTGACTCAGACCATCCCTGTACGTCTTTATAGACTCTAACTACATTAGAATATCCATTCAGGTTACACCTACCAAACTCACATTCAGGTTTATTTGCATATTCAGGTATGCTCAGTGAGGCCCTCAAGGTGAAACTATGAAGATAGCCTTATTCAATTTACTTATTTGGTCTCTAATCTCCAGAAGTAGCCATCAGCAATTCCCTCCTTCTCTGCACGTGCATGCCACAGCTCCTGTCAAGAGGCAGAGGTTATTTGCCTGTCTTGTGAATCCGGGCTGGCCTTGTGATCACTTTGATCAAGGGAATGTGGCAGAAGCGATGCTCTGGGACGTCTGAGTGCAGACCTTATGAGACTGGTAGTTTCTGCCTTCTGATTCTTGGACTCTAGCAACATGCTGTGAGAAGCTCAAGACACATGGAGGAGAGCCAAGGTGCTGTGTTTGACAGCTCCAACTGAGCTCCCAGACGACAGACAAAACCACCTGCCAGCCATGAGAATGAGCTATATTGGATATTCCAGTCTAGTCAAGTACCTGGATGACTGTAGCTTTAATTGACATCACATGGAGCAAAAAACCACCCAGCTGAGCCCAGTCATCCCACAGAATAATCGGAGATAAGAAAATGGTTGTAATTTTAAGCAGTAACTTTTACACCACAGCAATTGGTAATTGAAGCAACCTTCATGTCTCTAACTATTGTGATTATTTGGCTGCTTCTACCATTAATTGGCCTATGGGTGAATTTTTGTCATTGCTAATCCACTGGGGATAGAAGCAGTTCAAACTTTTGGGACTGATGAGCCAATAAAACAAGTGAGTGGCAAAGATTTTCAAAATGTCAATATTATGGAATTTCTGTTTGATCCTGACATTTCCTTTTATTCCTGTACATTAATGATGAGCCTGTATTACTAGTATTACTCTTTATGATGTTGGAAGGGTATGTGGTTTTCATAATGTTATAATTACTTAAAGTCTTCAGTGGGTCTCAGTGGGTAGTACTATACTATGCATCTTTGAGCTAGAGAAGTGATTTCACAGGAACAAGAACTTTCCAGCATTACAGAAATCTTTGTTGCTATCTGTATTTAATTTGATTCTATATTTGGCACTTACACAGTTACGTTACATATAAGCCTTTTATGCAAAAATTATTAGGCCTGAGGAAATTTTATTTTTCCCTATGTCTGAATTCATTCTTTCAACATAATGAGCACCTACTGTGAATTAGGAACAATAAGTATTCAGAATGTAGAGATAAAAGACACCCCATTTCTGAAGTAGGTCATCGTCTAATTCATGAGACAGAAAAATGACCAGTTAATACTCATGTATCAGTAAGGAATACACTTGGCCAAAAGTAACAGAAAACTTAACTAATAGCAACTTGAATAATTAAGGAATTTGGTCAGCTGGCGTGAAATATGAGGGAGTTAAGACTGGTGTGGCACCCACATGATGTCATCAAGGATGCAGGGTCTTTTTGTCTCTCTTCTCTGCACATTTTGCTAGTAACTTTCATCCTCATAGTGTCAAGAGGCTTGCTATGCCTCCCAACATCAGTATGCTTTAGAGAGGAAGAAGTGCAACAGTGAAGAGGCAGAGAAAGACAAGAGAGAAGGAAGGTTGGAACAGATGTTGAATGGCACCCATGATGGGCATGCCTGGTTCACAGAGTACAGGTTTTCAGTGATAGCAGCTAAAGTTGGAGAGTGATGTTTGGGACAAAGCAGGCAGGGCTTAAAAGCTATCTTAAGGAGTTTGGACTTTATCATGAAGGCAAGAGTGAATGGTTTTCAAGTATGGGTTAGAAACAATAACATTTGTGTTTAAAAAGCAGAAGCAGACTGGTAGATGACTGGAATTGCAGTCAGAAGGCTGTTGAACTAATCAAGGCAAGACATGATAAGGTCTTGACCTTTAGTGATGGTGGTGTGGAGGAAAAGAAGGTTTCATATTTTAGATATATTAAGAGAAAAGAATAGACATCTGCTTGGTAACTGATTAGTTATAAGGGTAGAGAAGACTCAAGGTTGATTCCCAGGCTTTTAGGCATATGGGGGTTAATGGGGCCATTCATTGAGACAGTGAACGTAAGAGGAAGGGCAAATGCCAGATAGCAGGTGGATAGTTGAGCATGAGTCAAGTCACTGACCCAGATCCAATTGCTAATATAAGTGTCCTAACTAGTTCCTCTGCCTCCAGTTGTGTCCCTTTCAATCTGTTCATCATCTTGCAGCTTGAATATTTCAATTAAAATGCAAAGAGAACCATGTTCTTCCATTCTTTAATTAGTATCATTGCAGTATTGTTTTTTCTTCTTGTGTTAATGAGCACATATTATGTGTCTGGCACTGAGCCAAGGGCTTTATGTGCCTTATTTCATTTAATTCTCATTCTTTGAGATAGACATTGCAGCTATCTCCATTAAAAAGGGGCTCAGAGAGGTAAAGTAACTTCCCAGAAGTTCTTTATGTAGTAAGCACCAGAGCTGGGTTTTTTTTTTTTTTTTTCAGGAGACAAGATTTATTTATTTATTTATTTTTATTTTAATAATGATTTTTTATTATATTATGTTAGTCACCATACAGTACATCCCCGGTTTTCGATGTAAGGCTCGATGATTCATTAGTTGTGTATAACACCCAGTGCACCATGCAATATGTGCCCTCCTTACTACCCATCACCAGTCTATCCCATTCCCCCACCCCCCTCCCCTCTGTAGCCCTCAGTTTGTTTCTCATAGTCCATAGTCTCTCATGTTTCATTCCCCCTTCTGATTACCCCCCTTTCTTTATCCCTTTCTTCCCCTACTGATCATTCTAGTTCTTATGTTCCATAGATGAGAGAAATGATATGATAGTTGTCTTTTTCTGCTTGACTTATTTCACTAAGCATTATCTCCTCCAGTGCCGTCCATGTTGTAGCAAATGTTGAGAACTCATTCTTTCTGATTGCTGAGTAATATTCCATTGTATATATGGACCACAACTTCTTAATCCAGTCATCTGTTGCAGGGCATCTCGGCTCCTTCCACGATTTAGCTATTGTGGACATTGCTGCTATGAACATTGGGGTGCATATGGCCCTTCTCTTCACTACGTCTGTATCTTTGGGGTAAATACCCAGTAGTGCAATGGCTGGATCATAGGGTAGCTCAATTTTTAACTTTTTAAGGGACCTCCACACGGTTTTCCAGAGTAGCTGTACCAACTTGCATTCCCACCAACAATGTAGGAGGGATCCCCTTTCTCCACATCCTCTCCAACAATTGTTGTTTCTTGCCTTGTCTATTTTTGCCATTCTAACTGGCGTAAGGTGGTATCTCAGTGTGGTTTTGATTTGAATTTCCTTGATGGCTAATGATTTTGAACATTTTTTCATGTGTCTGTTAGCCATTTGTATGTCTTCATTGGAAAAGTGTCTGTTCATATCTTCTGCCCATTTTTTGATTTGTTTATTTGTTTCTCGTGTATTGAGTTTGAGACGTTCTTTGTAGATCTTGGATACCAGTCCTTTATCTGTAGTGTCATTTGCAAATATCTTCTCCCATTCCGTGGGCTGCCTCTTAGTTTTTCTGACTGTTTCCTTGGATGTGCAGAAACTTTTAATCTTGATGAAGTCCCATAAATTCATTTTATCTTTTGTTTCTCTTGCCTTTGGGGATGTGTCATGAAAAAGGTTGCTTTGGCCGATGTCGTAGAGGTTGCTGCCTATGTTCTCCTCTAGAATTTTGATGGATTCCTGTCTCACATCGAGGTCTTTCATCCATTTGGAGTTTATTTTTGTGTATGGTGTGAGAGAGTGGTCAAGTTTCATTCTTTTGCATGTAGCTGTCCAATTTTCCCAGCACCATTTATTGAAGAGACTGTCTTTTTCCCACCGGATGTTTTTTCCTGCTTTATCAAATATTAGTTGCCCAAAGAGCCGAGGGTCCATTTCTGGGCTCTCTATTCTGTTCCATTGGTCTATGTGTCTGTTTTTGTGCCAGTACCATGCTGTCTTTGTGATCACAGCTTTGTAGTACAGCTCGAAATCCGGCATTGTGATGCCCCCAGCTTTGTTTTTCCTTTTCAACAGTTCCTTGGAGATTCGGGGCCTTTTCTGTTTCCATACAAATTTAAGGACTGTTTGTTCCAGTTCTTTGAAAAATGTCCTTGGTATTTTGATCGGGATAGCATTGAAAGTGTAGATTGCTCTGGGTAGCATGGACATTTTAACTATGTTAATTCTTCCGATCCATGAGCATGGAATATCTTTCCATCTTTTTATGTCTTCCTCAATGTCTTTCAAGAGTGATTTATAGTTTCTAGAATATAGGTCCTTTACGTCTCTGGTTAAGTTAATTCCAAGGTAACGTATGGTTTTTGGTGCTATTGTAAATGGGATGGATTCCCTAATTTCTCTTTCTTCGGTCTCGTTATTCGTGTATAGAAATGCAACTGATTTCTGAGCATTGATTTTGTATCCCGCCACGTTACTGAATTGCTCTATAACTTCTAATAGTTTGGGAGTGGCTTCTTTTGGGTTTTCCATATAGAGTATCATGTCATCTGCAAAGAGAGACATTTTGACTTCTTCTTTGCCAATTTGAATACCTTTGATCCCTTTTTGTCGTCTGATTGCTGTTGCAAGGACTTCTAGTACTATGTTGAATAATAGTGGCGAGAGTGGGCATCCTTGTCGAGTTCCTGATCTTAAGGGAAAGGCTTCCAGCTTTTCCCCATTGAGAATAATATTTGCAGTAGGCTTTTCATAGATGGCTTTTATGAGATTGAGAAATGTACCTTCTATTCCTACACTCTGAAGGGTTTTAATCAGGAAAGGATGCTGTATTTTGTCAAATGCTTTTTCGGCATCGATTGAGAGGATCATATGGTTCCTGAGTCTTTTCTTGTTGATATGATGTATCACGCTGATTGATTTGCGAATATTGAACCACGCTTGCATCCCAGGTATGAATCCCACTTGATCGTGATGGATAATCCTTTTAATGTACTGTTGGATTCTATTAGCAAGTATCTTGTTGAGGATTTTGGCGTCCATATTCATTAGGGAAATCGGTCTGTAATTCTCCTTTTTGATGGGGTCTTTGCCTGGTTTGGGGATCAAGGTAATATTGGCCTCATAGAATGAGTTTGGTAGCTTTCCTTCTGTTTCTATTTTTTGAAATAGCTTTAGGAGAATAGGTATTATTTCTTCTTTGAATGTTTGGTAGAATTCCCCAGGAAAACCGTCCGGGCCTGGAGTTTTGTTATTTGGAAGGTTGTTTATCACTGACTCAATTTCTTCATAATTAATTGGCCTGTTTAAGGAATCAATTTCTTCCGGTTTCAATCTTGGTAGTTTATAGGTTTCCAGGAAGGATTCCATCTCTTCCAGATTGCTTAGTTTATTGGCATATAGCTGTTGATAAAAATTTCTAATAATCCTTCCAATTTCAATGGTGTTCGTCGTGACCTCTCCTTTTTCATTCATAATTTTAATAATCTGGGTCCTTTCTCTTTTCTTTTGGATAAGTCTTGCCAGTGGTCTGTCAATTTTATTGATTCTCTCAAAGAACCAGCTTCTAGTCCTGTTGATCTGCTCTACTGTACTTCTGGTTTCTGCTTGATTGATTTCAGCTCTAATTTTGGTCAACTGCTTCCTCGTGCGTGGATTAGGCCTGTCCCTCTGTTGCTGTTCCAGCTTCTTGAGGTGAGAATATAAAAACTGCATTTTAGATTTTTCTATTCTTTTGAGTGAGGCTTGGATGGCTATGTATTTCCCCCTTAGGACTGCCTTTGCAGTATCCCATAGGTTTTGGACTGTTGTATTTTCATTCTCATTGGTCTCCATAAATTGTTTAATTTGATTTTTGATTTCCTGGTTTATCGAGTCATTCCTGAGCAGGATGGTTCTTAGTCTCCAAGTGTTTGAGTTTCTTCCAAATTTTTCCTTGTGGTTGAGTTCCAATTTCAGAGCGTTGTGGTCTGAGAATATGCAGGGGATAATTTCAATCTTTTGGTATCGGCTGAGACCTGTTTTGTGTCCCAGAACATGGTCTATTCTTGAAAATGTTCCATGGGCATTAGAATAGAATGAGTATTCTTTGGTTCTGGGGTGTAGTGTTCTATATATATCTAAGAGGTCCAACTCGTCGAGTATGGCATTCAAAGCCTTTGATTCTTTGCTTAGTTTTTGCCAGGGTGTTCTGTCTATTTCTGAGAGTGGAGTGTTGAGGTCCCCTACTATTAATGTATTTTTATCTATATGTCTCTTTATTCTGGTTAAGAGTTGGCTTGTGTATCTTGCTGCTCCCCTGTTGGGGGCATATATATTTATAATTGTCATATCCACTTGTTGAATACTTCCTTTAAGAATAATATAGTGCCCTTCTGCATCTCTAACTATAGTCTGTAGTTTAAAATCCAATTTATCTGATATGAGAATTGCTACCCCAGCTTTCTTTTGAGGTCCATTTGCGTGAAAGATGGTACTCCATCCCCTTACTCTCAGTCTGAATGCATCTTTGGGTTCGAAATGAGTCTCTTGTAGACAGCAAATGGATGGGTCATTTCTTTTTATCCAATCTGCAACCCTGTGGCGTTAAAGCAAGAATTTAAACCATTAATGTTCAGGCTGAGTACTGAGAGATATGCTTTTAATTCTGCCATGTTGTCAGTAAAGTCTTTGTTTGTATTGGCTGTGACTTTCTGTTTTGTATCACTCTTGGGGCCTTTTTACTTTTATAGAACCCCCCGTAATACCTCCTGTAGGGCTCAGAGCTGGGTTTTAAACTCATGTCTGGTCTGTGTGACTGCAGAGCTTGTGTCCTTAGTAACTATAGTACATTGTATTTCATGCTGAAATGTGTAGAGTGCTCCATTTCCTTCAAAGTACTTTCACATGCATTATCTATTATCTGTTTCCTCCTAACATTTATACAAGGTCCTATGAGTAGGTATCTTCCTAATTGTACAGGCAAGGAAATCAAAGCACAGAGATAATCAAAGAATCCAATTTCTCATTAATTAATCTATCCTTCTAGTCTGTAAGTATTTATGGAAGAGATACTGATGGGGTAATTAAGATGTAAAGGGTTTAAATGACTTGCTGAAGGCCCCATGACCACTTGGTGGTAAAAGCAGAGACTAAAATCTCTGGGTTTTCAGGTGTGTTCTTGATGGAAGGGGAGAACTGCTTCCAAACTGCTAGGGAACTTAGCAAGGGCTTAGCTTGGATCCGGAGTAAAAGCAGACTCAAATTGTCCTCTATTTCATCTGTTCTCTCCACTTCTTGCCCACTAACTTCCTCAAGGTTGATACCTACGGTGGACCTAAGGGTATAATGCTAAGTAAAATAAGTCAGTCAGAGAAGGACAAATAAGGTATGATTTCATTCATATGTGGAGTTTAAGAAATAAAACAAATGAACAACAAAGAAAACAAGAGACAAACAAAAAAACCAGACTTCTAAATACAGAGAATAAACTAGTGGTGGCTACGGGGGAGGTAAATGGGGGGGGGTGAGTGAAATAGAGAAGGGGGATGAAGAGTACACTTCTCGTGAGGAGCACTGAGTCATGTATAGAATTGTTGAATCATATTGCACATCTGAAACTAATCTAACACTGTATGTTAATTATTTTTTAAATGAGGGAGTAAACAAAGATAGAGAAAGATGAGAGGACCCCCCCCCCCCCCC